>NC_090257.1:30702223-30707223 GCF_037325665.1 Littorina saxatilis | reverse complement strand
TGTCTGTCTGTCTGTCTGTCTGTCTCGCTCTTTGAAAGAGAAAGAGAGAGATAGAGATAGAGAGATAGAGAGAGAGAGATATGAGAGAGAGAGAGAGAGAGAGAGAGAGAGAGAGAGAGAGAGAGAGAGAGAGAGAGAGAGAGAGAGAGAGACTCAGACTCAGACTCAGACTCAGACTCAGAACTTTATTACAAAAGGATAAAGGTTTTAGGCAAAGCCTATTCTTCCAACCTGTCCTTTATACAACACGTAAAGACGGACGCACGTACAAAATATAGATTGAATCATATAAAATACAGAAATACATTGTATGGAATGCAACACAATGTGCATTTTAAGGAGTTACATAAGGAGAACTCAAAAATTACAGAATTACATTGACATAGTTATATCTTTCATTTGGGAATGAAGTTGCTCAGATCAGCCGTTAACACTAGTACAAAATGTTTAGCAAAATAACAATCGAACAAGACATTTCATTCACGAATGATGTGTGAACGTGACTGTCTCTTAAACATTTTCACTGAAGTTGCATTTCTTATCTGTTGGGGGAAGGAGTTCCAGAGAAATGCTCCTGAGAAGGCTAAGCTCGATTTGTAGAGGTCTATGCGAGGTATAGGAGGGATGATTTTTTTGGAGAGAGAGAGAGAGAGAGAGAGAGAGAGAGAGAGAGAGAGAGAGAGAGAGAGAGAGACTGGTTCACAGTGTTTTTGTGTGTTTGTGTGTGTGTGTGTGTGTGTGTGTGTGTGTGTGTGTGTGTGTGTGTGTGTGTGTGCGCGCGCGTGTGTGTTTATGTGCGTGCGTACGTGTGTGCATGCGTGCGTGCGTGTGGATGTACTTATAATTACCTGCATGGTATGCATTTGATTTTATGAATAACCACATAATGTATGTTCTTCATGCCTCATCTTCATCATCATCATCATCATCATCATCATCATCATCATCATCATCATCATCATCTTTATCATCACATGCTCAAGTTTTCCGACCTCCTTTTGTTGTCAACGTTTTTACTTTTTACTTTTTACTTTTTAAATCTTATCATTGTGTGTCTGTACTGTGCGTCCCAAGGACAGATTGTAAGAAAAGGCGTAGCCTTAAATCCTCTCTCTCTCTCTCTCTCTCTCTCTCTCTCTCTCTCTCTCTCTCTCTCTTCTCTCTCTCTCTCTCTCTCTCTCTCTCTCTCTCTCTCTCTCTCAATATCTCGCTTTGTCCGTGTGTGTGTGTGTGTGTGTGTGTGTGTGTGTGTGTGTGTGTCGGTGTGTGTGTGCGCGCGCGTGTGTGTTTATGTGCGTACGTACGTGTGTGCATGCGTGCGTTTGTGTGTATGTGTGTGTGTGTGTGTGTGTTTGTCTGTGTTTATGTGCGTGCGTGTGTGCGTGCGTGCATGCATGTGTGTGTGTGTGTGTGTGTGTGTGTGTGTGTGTGCGTTCGTGAGTTGGGGCGTTCGGGCGAGCGCTCGTAGTTGGCCAGATAGCCTAACCTACATACGGACGGACTCGCCTACAAGCTATCCTTTCATTCCTGTCACAGCATCAGTGCCCAGCAACATAAACAGCTGAGCATCCAGCTGCCAAGTCGCTGAAACTTGCATCCCAGTGACACCAGGGCCGAGACACACGAGAAAGTTACCAACCGTGTGGGTTGACATTTAGAATTGTAATTTGAACGAATCAGTCCCCGCAAGTTGTTCTCACCCGCTTTCGCTTGGTGCACCTAACTCGATCCAGGCAGCAACTTTGTGTAGGTTTCAGTGAGATGGTTGGTCTGGCCCAAAACTGATTCACAGTGTTTTCGTGAGCCAAACCACTGCCTGGAATCCGCTCCACAAAAAAAGACACCAGTAACGTATGTGCTTTAATGTCCTGCATAATTTATTTGAAAGAAAGGGCGAAAAAAACAAAGAAGATCGTGAAACAAAACACAATTATCAGACAGAATTTTTTTGTATCAGTTACTCAGTCACACTGTTTTATCTGATCAATTGTTATACTTGTGAGAAAGGCGAGACGTTTAATTTCAATTCTTTATAATAGACACACTGCCCTCGGGTGTAAACTCGAATGACTTTCACTTTTTATGCCTACTAGTACTAACCGCCTCGGGCGAACTGCCTTCTGAACGCGGAAGGTCTCGCCGCGCGCGCCTTTAGAACTACGAGAACTAGAGACGAGAGAAAAGCAGACGATAGTTTCCCAAGGCAAGGTATACAAGGGGACAGGTAAAGGCGACACTGGGGTCGTTCAGGTGTGCAACAGTTAAGCCACACGCTCGTAGGAGAGAGAAAGAGGTAGAGAGAGGGAGTGACAAACAGTGAAAGAAAGACTCCTTGACGGCTTTAGTAGTGGGAACCATTCAACTTCTGCCCAGTGCATTGCACGATTCTGTTCTCAGTGCTTGAAGAGCTCGGTGTAAGCAGACGACAGCTCCGCGTGTGAAACGTTGATATTGCCGTATCTCTGGACTGAAGGAAGAAAAGTGGTAAGTTCGCTGTGAACAGAGACATTATAACCCTCGAGTACCCCGTGAATCGATAGATAACAGACACTGTCAAGAAGAATTCTACTCTGAAAAGTATGTAGTGTGCGTATTACCTGTTGCTTGCTGAAGGAGGAATGATTATTTCATTGGCTACGTTTGTGATTCGCAATCGTCTTCTGCGACCGTAAAATGTGGACCGACTATTTTACCAGCTATTACTTTTACTGAAAGTAATATTTCATAACCTCGCACTGTGCTGTTTACAAAGCTAACCATTGTTTGGTGGCCTAATGTGCGGTGCAGTAGTGGTAATAAAAACCTGTATTGAAAGGATTGGCACAGACCCGGCTGTAAACAAGGATATACAATACCTACACTGTGGTTTCATTGAGGACGAAGTCTGCACGACACTCCGGGTATATCTACCCGGACTTGCACAGCTGCGAGGCGGGTAGCTTCTCATAACGTTGTGGATATTTTTACAGTGACACTACCTACATACCACGCCCAATCTCTGACTTCGCTCGCAGACTTCGATTTTGCATCCAGCGCAGTGGTAAGTAATCTTCTCTTACCAACGTCAGCAGTAGATGTTATGCCTCCTTCTGTCGCAGCTGTATATATTTCCTTCGTGTCAGGAATTGTTTTAGGTTTTTGGAGTCAAATTGTGCAATTGGCGTCATTTTAACTCACATGTTTTTGTATGGCTGCCAATGCTGTTTATTTATTTATTCTGTGTGTGTGTGTGTGTGTGTGTGTGTGTGTGTGTGTGTGTGTGTGTGTGTGTGTGTGTGCCTGTGTGTGTGAGTGTTTGTGTGCCTGTGTGTGTGGGTGCGTGCGTGTGTGTGTGTGTGTGTGTGTGTTTCTGTGTGTGTGTGTGTGTGTGTGTGTGTGTGTGTGTGTATGTGTGCAATAAGTCATGTATACGTCTGTCTCTGCAGAATATTTTCTTGGTTTTTAGAAATCGTTATTGTCTCTGTTTTAGGCTTTTAGGTCGAATCGTACGAATGAGCATTATAACCCATATCTTTGCAGTAGCTCACTAGCTGTCAAAGCCATTTCTGCACGTGCAGAATATTTCTGACGTATGAGAGAAACGATTATCACTCTAAACAATGTGCGAATGAACGAAGATAGTGTACCTTTTCTTTCACAGAATATGAGTGTGTTTACAGTGATGGAAGCAATTTTTTTTAGGTCGACATTGTCACGCTGGAATTAATCATATCGAGCTAAGAATATTAAGTGTGATTTTTCCCCCCGCGAAAAAGTCCCTTTTATTTCCAGGGATTACGAGTTTGATGCGTTGACTGTTGTCATTTTGAATTCATCGCAACATGTAGCTTTCTTTGTCTATTTCTTTATTTGTGGAATAACCCTTAGTGGGCTGAAACGGCCTTTCTCTTAATATAATTTGTTTGAATGGTTACAAGCACGCACGCACGCAAACACACAGACACACACATACCCTCACACACACACACACACAAACTCACACACACACACATACACACACACACACATACACGCACGCACACAGATAGGCAGACCGAGACAGAAAGGTTCTGAGGCTAATCTTCCGTAAAACAAAATACATGACAATGATTTTGAACAGCTGCTCCAGTGCAAACGCCGTGTTAACTTTGCACACTCGACTTAGGCCAAAAAAAAGAAGTCTGTTTACGGTAACATAGGCCAAAAAAATAGGGTCGGTAGGTCGGTATTTTTTTTTCTTTCACAAAAACCATATTTTTAAGTTATTTTGCCCCAAAAACAAAGACTTTTTTAAAAAAAATTTAAAACTTGTTTTAAATTTAAATTTTTCTTTCTTTCCCAAATGCCCCAAAAAAGTCTAGGGTCGCGCGAAAAAATAGGGTCGGTCGGGATACCGTAAACAGACAACTTTTTTTTTGCCTTACCGTCATAACGAAATTGTCATAATTCCACTGACAGCAAGATAGCTAGATTGTCGTCAATCAGTGTTTCAAACTTGCTTGCTATAAATGAGCGTATAGCACAGATGTGTGTATGCTAATTTGCCTTGTTACTGTCAACTCCACTTTTCTCTGACGTTAAGAATGTGTATTGTACGAATAAAGAAACTTGGCTTGAAAAAAAGAAAATTGAGACCCACCGCGAACTTTCTTAGAGTGTTCGGAAGAAGGAGAGGACGGTGTGAGGAAGGTTGGGGCGGTAGAAGAAGCCGGGGAATGACGATATATATTCTCTTGTGACTGTAGCTTTAGCAGTATAGTAATTTATACAAATAAACATTTTAACATAGTAAATTAAGCTTAAGCTTACTTCTCTTTGTTTATCAGATCTCTAAACAGCGCTCCGTCTCATTTGTTTAAGATTTTCAAAGTAATTTAGTTTGTTGCATGCTGTCATTGCATCACCGACACATAATCACACCTATCCCATCAATTACTGACTCACAACATGTAGTCTATAAGGCTAATTTTACAAAACGGCATTTTCCACCGCAATTCATGTTATGAAATTCTCTTTACCGC
>NC_090257.1:30647223-30697223 GCF_037325665.1 Littorina saxatilis | reverse complement strand
GGGTTGCAAAATATCCCACAGTTTCTTCTGTTGTTCGAGGACAAACTTTCACTCTTTTGTCGCTAACTTTGAGAATGGACTTATGTATTTGACAAGGTGGTTTTTTTTTAAACTATGCAGGCAAGGCAATTCATTTATTAAGATACAGGCAAGGCAACTTGATTAGTGCTTTTGTGAAAAAGAAACAATTAACAAGTGGCTCTATCCCATCTCCCCCCCCCCCCTTTCCCCGTCGCGATATAACCTTCGTGGTTGAAAACAACGTTAAACACCAAATAAAGAAAGAAAGAATGTATGACAAAACAAAATAAAACATTGACTGCAGTTCGACCTAGCGGTCTTTTAAGTGGACAGACGGACACACACATGATACGGATGATACACTTATCTGACAAATTGTCCAAAACCTTTTATTAAGATATTCTACAAGTACTTGTATTCATTCTAAGTAACTGGAAACAAAGTTTTTAGATTTTCGCAATCATTTTGTTGCTCTTGTAGCTGTTCAAAAGTTGTTACGATTTCTAACAATAAACAAACACACCTGCCGACAATTTTCTTGTCCTGTTCTAATGCAACAGAATCCCACATACCCACTCGCTCCCTTTCCCCATGAAAAGCGCGTTGAGCCACGACTGAAGGACACCCTGAGGTATTAACTGACCGGCGTGAAAGGCGTGAGAGACACATTTATTTTCGCAGGCAACAAAAGGTGGTAATAGCCATTGTTCCGTTTACAATGGCACTTTCAATCCCACTCGTGGTCTTGAATTTTGTTAACTTACGGTAATGGAGTTTCAGGGAGACATTGCACAGTACAGAACACTTTTCAAGCGCTCACGAAAAACACAACTAAAACAAGTCGCGTAAGGCGAAATAACATTTAGTCAAGCTGTCGAACTCACAGAATGAAACTGAACGCACTGCTTTTTTCACCAAGACCACATACTCGTAGTTTCGTCAGTCCACCGCTCGTGGCAAAGGCAGTGAAATCGACAAGCCATGCAGAATAGTGCAGTAGTGGTAGCGCTGAGCAGGATAACACGCTTTTCTGTATGTCTATTCTTTTTAGCTTACTGAGTTTGTTTTTAATCCAAACATATCATATCTATATGTTTTTGGAATCAGGGACCGACAAGGAATAAGATGAAATTGTTTTTAAATCGATTTCGGAAAATTACTTTTAATCATAATTTAATATTCTTTAATTTCCAGAGCTTGTTTGTAATCCAAATATAACATATGTATATGTTTTTGGAATCAGAAAATGACAAAGAATAAGATGAAATTATTTTTGGATCGTTTAAAAGTAAAAAAATGTAATTACAAGTTTCCAAATTTTAATGACCAAACTCATCAATTAGTTTTTAAGCCACCAAGCTGAAATGCAATACCAAAGTCCGGCCTTCGTCGAAGATTGCTGGGCCAAAATTTCAATCAATTTGATTGAAAAATGAGGGTGTGACAGTGCCGCCTCAACTTGTACAAAAATCCGGATATGACGTCATCAAAGGTATTTATCGAAAAAAAGAAAAAGGCATCCGGGGATATCATTCCCAGGAACTCTCATGTCAAATTTCATTAAGATCGGTCCTGGAGTTTAGTCTGAATCGCTCTACACACACACACACACGCACAGACAGACAGACAGACAGACAGACAGACAGACAGACAGACACACACACACACACACACACACACACACACACACACACACACACACACACACACACACACGCACACACACACACACATACACCACGACCCTCGTCTCGATTCCCCCTCTATGTTAACATTTAATCAAAACTTGACTAAATGTAAAAAGTAAGGTTATCTGGTTTTGCTTATTTACGTCTTTTCAATTCTGATTCTAGCCAGGTACGTAGGCTGGATAAAATCAGAATTCCAATCTCACCCAACTGTGGGTTTGATTTTAATGCTGAATAGAATTATATTTCTGATTCTATTGGTTGAACTTATGTGGCTAGAACTGGAAGTCCGATCTCAGCCAGATGAAATTAGATGCGGTGTTTTATGACCACAGATTCCCAATTCATCTGGTTGTGATCAGAATGTTGATTATATCCAGCTAGAAATCCCAAAAATAGATAGACTGCCAGCTAGCCTTCCAAAGTTCTGAAAAAAGTTTTTTTATTTTTATTTTATTGGAACGTTTAATTTATGACAACCCCCCGCGGGTTAGGGGGAAGAATTTACCCGATGCTCCCCAGCATGTCGTAAGAGGCGACTAACGAATTCTGTTTCTCCTTTTACCCTTGTTAAGTGTTTCTTGTATAGAATATTGTCAATTTTTGTAAAGATTTTAGTCAAGCAGTATGTAAGAAATGTTAAGTCCTTTGTACTGGAAACTTGCATTCTCCCAGTAAGGTCATATATTGTACTACGTTGCAAGCCCCTGGAGCAATTTTTTGATTAGTGCTTTTGTGAAAAAGAAACAATTAACAAGTGGCTCTATCCCATCTCCCCCCCCCTTTCCCCGTCGCGATATAACCTTCGTGGTTGAAAACGACGTAAAACACCAAATAAAGAAAGAAAGAATTTATGACAAAACAAAATAAAACATTGACTGCAGTTCGACCTAGCGGTCTTTTAAGTGGACAGACGGACACACACATGATACGGATGATACACTTATCTGACAAATTGTCCAAAACCTTTTCTGAGAGATTGCCTCGTCTGTGTCTACTGTGCGAGTTTCTTGACATAACTAACTCTCCAGTGTGTCGTATAGAAACAAAATACAGAAAACTAGTTGTATAAAAGACAGAAATCTAGAGTGATGCGATTTTCAAACGTAAACTAACTCTCCTGTGTGTTTTTTAAAAACAAAATACAAAAATCTGGAGAGATACGATCATCAAACGCAACTAACTCTCCTATGTGTCGTATAAAACCAAAAGACAAACATTTTAGACATTGCGAAATCAGAGTTAACTGTATTTGAAAATGGTATCGCTCTAAATTTTAGAGCGATAACATTTTCAAATACAGCTATAACTCTGATTTCGCAAATGAACAGCTAAACCTCCACAACCTTGCGACACTTCCTGCCGTCGGGTTACTTCAAACAAATGAGTTCCGATGGACTGCAAACAGCCCTGGACGCTCTGTAGTTGGTCAGCAGTCCTATTCCTCAATAGAAGTCAACCTAGCGGTCAGTGGTGACCCCAGCTCGCCGAAGTAAGCTAGCTGCCCACCAAACATTTCTCTGTGATCACTTCGTGCCTCTCTTCGAGTGTTCATAATTAGTATCAGTGCAGTCTGTCCCATTATTTTTAGCAAGCTTCCTTTTTCTCGGGAGCTTGACACTTTTGCTACAGCAAGGTTAAGTGCTGTTCACATGGTAGGCTTACAACAAATTTTCCACCAACTTTCAAGCGATTTTAATGTGAACCAAATCAGTTGAAAATTGCTGCCCTTGTGAACAACGCTAACGCTTCAACTAGTTTTAAGTAACGATTCTCTGCTGACTTGCACGTTCGGGATTGTCCGGTCGCATTCGTTGTTTTCCGGCTAGACATAAGCCAATAAAGGTCTGCAGCAAGTCGCTTGTAAATTGCTGAGGAGTTTAAACCAACTATTTCTTATGTTTTCCGTTTAACTGTAGATAAATAGATAAATAAAGAAACGATTATCCCACCATCAACGGTATTTTCCAACGTAAAGGAGAAGCTGACAAATAAGCAGGCAAACAAACCGGAAGAAGTTATGTGTAATCTATACACATTTTATTAACATCCCGCGTGCCTTTGTCGTTGTAGATTTTATTGGATTTAATGAGAAACGACACCGACTTAACAAACCAAGACGTCTTTTCTTGGCCCTCTCTTCCAAAGTGAATTCTCTGACGTCAAAATCAAACTGCAAATGATGGCGTCTTGTAAACTTTTCAGCATGTCTTTGGAGAAACTGAAAACAAAAATGTGAGAACAGCTTTTGTCTCTCGGATGACTTCGTCAAACCAGCAGTAAACATTTACTCGCAAGGTCACCAACAGGCTGTGCATGTATTGGTATCGTATTTCATTAAATTCCAGTAGCTGTGTAGCTCTGAAAAAAAGACAACTATTTCTTTTGTTTCCCGTTTAATTGTTCCTCTGTGGCTCAACTCTCGGCCCTTTTTGTCTCTTTAAAGTAACATCTTTTGCTCAAATCCTTTCGTATTTCCCCCCAGTTGTCTTTTCTATTTATCGCCTTTTTTTTATTTGTGTGTGTTCGCTTTTGCTGAAAACTTCCCGTACTTTTGCTAGTCCTTTTTCTTTTGTTCCTCTTTTTTGTTTGAGTCAGTTTTGCTGACTACATAATCCGAGGCAAAAACGATGTCTCGATCTCCGCTTTTTAGACTGGAGAATAAGAGCATGGCGTCTTTTCCTTCTCAATCCACTTTTTTTTTCGCAACAAACTTCCCGTGTTTTCGCAAATTTTTTTCTTTTTGTCCCCCCTTTTATTTTTTTGGTGTCAGTTTTGTTTGAGTTCAAATACTTGGCGATAACGATTCCGCCACAGTTTTTACATTGGAAAACAAGAACAAATCCTCTTTTTTTCTCATTTTTTTCTATAACAGTCCACTCATTCTCTCTCTCTCCCTCTCTCTCTCTCTCTCTCTCTCTCTCTCTCTCCCCCCTCTCTCTCTCTCTCTCTCTGTCTCACTTTCTCTCTCTCTTTTTCTCTCTCCCTCCGTCTCTCCCCCCTCTCTCTCTCTATCCCCTCTCTCTCTCTCTATCTCTCTCTCTCTATCTCTCTCTCTCTCTCCATCTCACTTTCTCTCTCTCTTTCTTTCTCCCTCCGTATCTCCCCCCCCTCTCTCTCTCTCTCTCCCTCTCTCCCTCTCTCTCTCCCTCTCTCGCTCTCTCTCTCTCTCTCTCTCTCTCTCCCCCCCTCTCTCTCTCTCTCTCTCTCTCTCTCTCTCTCTCTTTCTCTCTCTCTCTCTCTCTCTCTCTCTCTTAACAAGTTCCTTATAATACGAAAGACTCAGGATGCGTTGCTTTCAATCTCCTACCCAGGTTTGAACTGTACATCGCCCTCCGACCTTAGCAAAGCGGGGCCATCGTGCAACGGCAATGTTGTGTTTAACTGACACCCCGTCACATTGACACTCTCCTCGCCCCTCCTTTCTCTTGCTGTTTGTTCGTCAGACGACACTAGAAGATCCCCTTATCGATCCTCCTCCCCGGCCCCCCTTGACCCTCCCCTCCCCTCTCTCTTTCTCATTCCCACTCTCTCTCTCTCTCTCTCTCTCTCAATCTCGCTCTCTCTCTCTCTCTCAATCTCGCTCTCTCTCTCTCTCTCTCAATCTCGCTCTCTCTCTCTCTCTCTCAATCTCGCTCTCTCTCTCTCTCTCAATCTCGCTCTCTCTTTCTCTCTCTCTCTCTCTCTCTCTCTCAATCTCGCTCTCTCTCTCTCTCTCAATCTCGCTCTCTCTCTCTCTCGCTCTCTCTCTCTCTCTCTCTCTCTCTCTCTCTCTCTCTCTCAATCTCGCTCTCTCTGTCTGAGTCTCTCTCTCTCTCTCCCTGCGATTGGCAATTGTCCTTTTTGAGTCACTTGAGAAAAAGTGACTCTATGTAATCGGTCAGTGTTAGTCTGTCCGGCCGGCCGTCCGGCCGGCCGTCCGTAGACACCACCTTAACGTTGGACTTTTCTCGGAAACTATCAAAGCGATCGGGCTCATATTTTGTTTAGTCGTGACCTCCAATGACCTCTACACTTTAACGATGGTTTCGTTGACCTTTGACCTTTTTCAAGGTCACAGGTCAGCGTCAAAGGAAAAATTAGACATTTTATATCTTTGACAAAGTTCATCGGATGTGATTGAAACTTTGTAGGATTATTCTTTACATCAAAGTATTTACATCTGTAGCCTTTTACGAACGTTATCAGAAAAACAAGGGAGATAACTAGCCTTTTCTGTTCGTCAACACACAACTTAACGTTGGGCTTTTCTCGGAAACTATAAAAGTGACCGGGCTCAAATTTTATGTGAACGTGACTCATTGTGTTGTGAATAGCAATTTCTTCCTGTCCATCTGATGCCTCATATAATATTCAGAACTGCGAAAGTGACTCGATCGAGCGTTTGCTCTTCTTGTATTGTCTTTATTTTTATGTCTTAGTTTAGCAGGGACAGATTGTAAGACTAGGCGCGAGCCTAAAATCTCCATCCTTGAGTAATAAAGTTCGTTCGTTCGTTCGTTCGTTCCCCCCCCCTCTCTCTCTCTCTCTCTCTCTCTCTCTCTCTCTCTCTCTCTCTCTCTCTCTCTCTCTCTCTCTCTCTCAATCTCGCTCTCTCTGTCTGAGTCTCTCTCTCTCCCCCCCCTCTCTCTCTCAATCTCGCTCTCTCTGTCTGAGTCTCTCTCTCTCCCCCCCCCCCTCTCTCTCTCCCCCCCTCTCTCTCTCTCTCAATCTCGCTCTCTCTGTCTGAGTCTCTCTCTCCCCTCCTCTCTCTCTCTATTTCGCTCTCTCTGTCTGAGTCTCACTCTCTCTCTCTCTCTCCCCCCTCTCTCGCTCCCTCTGTCTGAGTCTCTCTCTCGCTCTCTCTCTCCCCCCTCTCAGTCTCTCTCGCTCTCTCTGTCTGAGTCTCTCTCTCTCTCTCTCTCTCTCTCTCTCTCTCTCTCCCTCTCTCTCTCTCTCAATCTCGCTCTCTCTGTCTGAGTCTCTCTCTCTCCCCCCCCTCTCTCTCTTCCTCTCTCTCCCTCTGGCTTGCCTTCTGCATCTCATCTACCATCTCAAATGCTTTCTTAGATTAAAACCTTTGACTAGACGAGACTAGGGCACACCCCCCCCCTCCCTCCCCCACCCTCTCCTTGATCCTCTCTTCCCTGCGCCCTTACCGCCCCCTATCTTCTCCCATCTCAAAAGCTTTCTTAAATCCAACCTTTTCGCAAGACGACACTAAAGGACACCCCCCCCCCCCCCCGCATCCCCAACCTCGTATTAGGAAAGCTTCTCTTAAATACATGCTTGTTACTATTGATTGCACACAGGGAGCATTCGACTTTCCTCGTTGAATCAGAAGGGATGACGCGTTGGAGAGTGTATAGGTTTAGAGGGGAATCTGGAAGGTTAAACATGTCATGTGTGTGTGTGTATGTGTGTGTGTGTGTGTGTGTGTGTGTGTGTGTGTGTGTGTGTGTGTGTGTGTGTGTGTGTGTGTGTGTGTGTGACAGAGAGAGCGAAAGAGAACGAGTTAGATGGAGAGACAGATAAACAGACAGTCAGAAGGAGAGGATTGAAAGTTGTGGGAAGAGTTGTGTTTACTCCGATGTCGACCATAAAGGAACATGATGTTAAATAGCGGGACGGTGAACATTTCTATATATTTCTTAATGACATTTTAGAGCCGACAGCAGAGAACGACATGGAATAGGATAGAATGTTACAGAATGAAATTAAACTGAATATGTTACAGAAAATAGATGGAATAGGACAAAATATTACGACATGTTTTAGCGACACTTAAATCCGCAGAATGTTTTTTGTTTGCTAATTGCTTACATTAGCATCAACTCATTCAGAATGTCTGCATGTCTAAACCATAGATAATGTGATTATTGTTTGGAAGCTCTTCTATTATGTGAAATTCTGCACAAGTGCTTGGTTGATATCAACTCGAAAACGCCATTGACATGTCCTTGTGTTTAAGCTTTTTATTTTACCTGAATCACGTCATACCCATACT
Organism: Littorina saxatilis; assembly: GCF_037325665.1. NCBI lineage: Eukaryota > Metazoa > Mollusca > Gastropoda > Littorinimorpha > Littorinidae > Littorina > Littorina saxatilis. The sequence goes on along the minus strand of NC_090257.1, from coordinate 30,689,528 downwards.
CTCCCCACCCCCTACCACCAAAACCCATTCCCAAACACGATTTTGTTGCAACGTGTGGCCAGTTTAATGACTTTCATCTGTTTAGCCGCTTAGCTTTTGCCCACCAGCCACCAGTCTCAACCTCTCTCCCCCCCCCTCCCCTCCACCATTACTGCCTTCGCCTTCGTGATCAACCTTGCAACCCAAACTTCCATGCTAATATTGACTCCGCTGGAATGTCGGAATCTATTTTCCACCACCACCACCACCACCATCATCACCATAGATATCACGAACACAAACCTCCCCATGCTAATAGTACCGGCACGGTTGGCCTAGTGGTAAGGCGTCCGCCCCGTGATCGGGAGGTCGTGGGTTCGAACCCCGGCCGGGTCATACCTAAGACTTTAAAATTGGCAATCTAGTGGCTGCTCCGCCTGGCGTCTGGCATTATGGGGTTAGTGCTAGGACTGGTTGGTCCGGTGTCAGAATAATGTGACTGGGTGAGACATGAAGCCTGTGCTGCGACTTCTGTCTTGTGTGTGGCGCACGTTATATGTCAAAGCAGCACCGCCCTGATATGGCCCTTCGTGGTCGGCTGGGCGTTAAGCAAACAAACAAACAAAAACAAAAATGCTAATAGTGACTCCATGAAAGGACTTAATCTATCTTTCACCACCACCACCACCACCAACACCCCTTCCCAACTCCCCTCCAAGCACCTCCACCATCATCACCATGTACCATAAACATCACGAACACAAACCTCCCCATGCTAATAAGGACTCCGCTGGAATGATGGAATCTATCTTCCACCACCACCACAACCACCAACCCTTACCCTTCCCAACTGCCCTCCAACTTTCAACATCACCATTATCACCATAAACATCTCGAACACAAACCTCCCCATGCTAATAAGGATCTATCTTCCTGACTAACACGGGGTTCCGGCTGTCCGATAGATTCACACTGACTCCTGTTATCCCTGTCCGTCACATCCATCATCACGGTGTGACGTGGTAACCTCTGGTCATTTGAAGGGCTGTTTGACCGCTTCTTCGTCACTGCCCTGTGGTCGAAGAGCCTAGAGGTCAACAGAGGAGGAGGTCGGAAAGGGGAGTGGGGGTGATTCGTCTATGAAGCCTTATGACATTATGTTTATAATGTACAGGCATGGGAATTGTCCGCATTTTTTTTTTGTTCCGCCGAAAATGCAAAAGTGTCCGCCGAAAAAATAAAGGGGGGAGGCACACAAAAAAGGCACCACTGTTACTTTGGCCTTTGCGCAAAAGCCCGCGAAAACTTTCCGTACTTTGTTCACGCACTGCTACCGCCCGCCTCAGTTATTGAACTTTTATGTTTGAAAGTAAACCAGATTGCACAGATTGTGTTACAAGTTACATTTTCCTGTTTGTCTCAACAGATCAATTTTTTTTTACAAATTTAAACCATATAATACATGTATATATTTTTGTTCTTCAAAAAAGCAAAAATTGGTACATTTTTGTACTAAAAACTCTGATTCTAAAAACAGAATTTGATGGCAAACTTGGAGCTCAGATGACACCAGATTGCACCATCTGGGTTCTTTGGAGAAAAATTTTTCCGGGGGAGCATGCCCCCGGACCCCCCTAGTAAGACTAGGCGCTTCGCGCCGTCGACTTGACGCTTCGCGTCTTCAGTTATAAATTTTCCGCCTTTTTTACAATTTTCAATTCCCATGCCTGAATGTATTCTGGGATGTCGTTTGACGACGGGAGTCGACAAAACGCCGAAAGAAATTCCAAATCTCTGAACACTTTGCCATCATTTCAGCATATTTGCCGACATTTTTGAAGGTGGGAAAAAGATGATGCCAAGGACTAACCAAAACTTGTACAACTATTTCGCCGAACATAATGAATCCTAGCAGTATATCCTTGTGCCTTGTAAAATTAAGTGTTTGATGCAGGTTCGAAATTGGGAATCATAAAATAACGAGTGTTAACTTCCTCCGCGGCACTCGGCTAACTCTCGGTTGTAGGGCAGTAGAAACGCTGGTCAGACGAAGAATACATGCGTGACACTCGTTGAACATTAATTTTGCAGTTGCAACGTGTAGGCGATTTCAGCGAACAAGCTGGACGGCATAGTAAACGACCGTACATAAATTGGCAAATGGTATATGTAATGGTTAGTTTCTCTTCGAAATCTCGGTCCCGTCCGAGGATCAGGAGGGTCTGATTTCCCCAATAGGGCTATCTGTGAAGGGACACTTTTCTCTCTCTCTCTCTCTCTCTCTCTCTCTCTCTCTCTCTCTGTCTCTGTCTCTAGCTCTCTCGCTCTCTCTCTCTCTAGCTCTCTCTATATTATATATATATATCTCTCTCTCTCTCTCTCTCTCTCTCTCTCTCTCTCTCTCTCTCTCTCTCTCTCTCTCTCTCTCTCTCTCTCTCTCTCTCTTTTGCTCTGCTAAGAGATTTTAACAAATCTCATAAGAAAGTCTCGTTTCTTTTATAACTCCTGATATGTTATAACAATATATTTTATGAATTGGTGAGAATGTAAATTCGTTCAATTACTACACGTACCTATGTGTCGATGAATTTGGCAGTACAGTGATTAGCCTTCTATTCTTTCAATGTGTGCCTTTCAGGTCTCTCGTTCGGACTGTTAAGTGTTTTGCTTGAGGTGGTTTGTGTTTCCATTAGTGTTGAACTCTATGTCAAGAGGTAACGCCAGGTTGAACCTCGGGGCTACACTTGTAGTTTTAATCAGATAGAAAGTCAAAACAACATGAACGCTTATATTCGAGGACAAATTGTATATTCCACCAGCAGAAAAGCGGAAAATCCGACATCTGTTTGCCAACTATCACTTTTACAAGTTGCAGATATGAGCGTGGCCATTTTTGTGTGAGTTCTTTTTGTCCACTTTTGATATCCTCTTGGGGCTACACCGGTAGTTTGAAAGGGACATAACAGCCAAAGAAACATAAACTCTCATTTTGAATATAAGATGTACATGTGTTCCACGTAACAGAACGAATCGTTTTATTTCGGACATTGGTCAGTCTATTATCAAGCGTACAAGTTGCAGATATGGGCGCTTTTAAAAAGAAAACCTTAAAATCATTTAAACGTACTTTGAGAAGGGAGGTGTGTTGAAGAGGAGGATTGGGCAAAGGCGATTCATCCGCTTTGAAAGCCAAATCAGAACTCTGCAAAGTTAAACACTTTTTTTGTTGCAAATTTTCTCTAGGAAGTCCATTCGCCACAAACTTGTCAATTGATAAAAATGAACTCGGAGGGGGAAAGCGGGATAATGAAGGAAGCGTGACTGGGGTGGGGAGAGGGGTGGTGGTGGTTGTTGAAGTGGCTGGGAGACTGTGGGGAGAGGGGGGGTTGGGGCGGGAGGAAACCAGGAGGGTCAGCCGCCTGCAACTGCTTGTCATGCACACATCCTCATCCTTGTTTTACCCCTCACCTGTCAGGTTTCTGACGTATTAGTTTCAACCCTGTCACCCTTAGCATATGTTGAATTTGGTTAGAGAGAGAGAGAGAGAGAGAGAGAGAGAGAGAGAGAGAGAGAGAGAGCTAGAGAGAGAGAGAGAGAGACAGAGAGAGAGACAGAGAGAGAGAGACAGAGTGAGATAGAGACAGAGAAAGAAAGAAAGACAGACAGACAGAACGACAGAGACGGGGGGGGGGGGGGGGGGAGAGAGAGAGAGTGACAGACAAAGTAATACTGAGAGACCGAGACAAAGAGAGGGTGACAAGAAGAGAGAGTAAGACAGAGAAAAAGCGAGAGGGGGGGGGGGGGGGGGGAGGAAGCAGACAGACAGACAGAGACCGTGACGGAGATCTCGCCAGGTACAGATTCGTCATGGTAAAATATTGAAAGCAGTTTTGTAATGGAAGCCTGATATGTTCTTTGAAAGTTCACCCTGTAAACCCCGAGGAATGATGTCCTTTTGTGTAGTTTTGCATATATATTCATATAATGATACCACGTGTCTTCCCACAGCCGCGCAATTGCGACGAATTGACAGCTTTCTCGCTAAGGCCAAAAAAAACAAAATAGGTGTGGTTACGGTAACATAGCCAAAAAAAATAGGGTAGGAAGGTAGGCAATCACCTTTTTTTTTTTACTTTTTTTTCTAATGTGTACAAATTAAACCTACTTGACAGGGAAATAAGTGTGCGACTCGGGCGCTTTCGCTTTCATTGCGTTTTTTGCACTCGTTTTTTTTAATTTTGTTTACAAATGTAATAAAAAGTTATAGGATCGGCCCCTAAAAATAGGGTAGGTCGGGTTACCGTAACCACACCTATTTTTTTTTTAGGCCTAAGTGACGGCCTTGGACAAAAATGCTTTCACGGCGTTTTCCACATTTTCCACTAGGTCAGCGGTCGAACATACATAATTATGTATACTACGGTTTGGATGCACTTGAGTGGGGGCATTCAGAAATAACACTGAATGATTGATCATCATGGCCTTTTGTACTGCCAGCCCACTTTTTTTGGTTTTGTTGGTGCTATTTGAGTAGGTTTTTTTTTGCGTGATGCATGGGTGTGTGCTTTGCAAAAAACGTTGTTGTTGTTGTTGTTGTGGTTGTTGTTGTTGTTGTTGTGGTTGTTGTTGTTGTTGCTGTTATTGCTGTTATTGCTGTTGTTGTTCATCTTCATCTTCTTCTTGTTCTTGTTCTTCTTTTTTTCTTTTTCTTTTTGTTGTTGTTGTTGTTGTTCTTCTTCTTCTTGTTCTTCTTTTTCTTCTTCTTCTTCTTCTTCTTCTTCTTCTTCTTCTTCTTCTTCTTCTTCTTCTTCTTGGAAAAAACTAATTCGATTGTGACGATCCACATAAAGATAAAAAAAACAACCTAGCAATCAATCTGCATCTATTCGTGTCCGTCTTGAGTGAATGTGGTTTTCTCCTCTCGTTAACTTTGTGTGTAATTAGCTCTGGTGGGAGCAATCACTACCTATCTAATTAACGGCTTGCTTGAGGCCAGAAGAAATTATCACGAGCCACTATGACACACTCGATCAGTCGTGTCATCATTCAAACGCTAAATGCTCACGTCTGTAGACGCCCTTTTCGTCAAAACCTGGACACTTTCACACAAGGAATGTTTGTCAAACGCTTACACGGAATACTTATGCGAAGGTGAAGGAGATATTGTACGGTATGTGTTGTCAAACAAGAAATGCAGACTCTTAAAGCTTGAAAGGGGAATGGGAGAAAGAGTTCAACGTCTGCAGAGAACGCGGAGAAAGGAAGAGAGACCACAGGTACAGGATTATGAAGGGGGTGGGAGGGGGGGTGTTTGGGGTTGAGGTTGTATCCTCTAGCTCTTGCCTTATACTATTACTAAAAGTGTACGTAAGAGCAAGAGCAGTCAGCATCCCACCCGCCACCCCAACCACCACCACCCGCGTGTCATGTGCATGTGTGTGTGAGAGAGAGAGAGAGAGAGAGAGAGAGAGAGAGAGAGAGAGAGAGAGAGAGAGAGAGAGAGAGAGAGAGAGACAGACAGACAGAGAGAGAGACAGAGACAGAGACGGAAAGAGAGACACACGCACAGAGAGAGACAGAGAGAGGTAGAGGGAGTCGGTCAGACAGACGGAGAGAGAGAGAGAGAGATTGAGAGAGAGAGAGAGAGAGAGAGAGAGAGAGAGAGAGAGAGAGAGAGAAAGAGAGAGAGACATAGAGAAACAGAGAGAGACATAGAGAGACAAGACAAGACAAATCTTTATTATCGAGGGTAATAGATAAGCAAGAATATTGCTTTTTTACATCCAGCCCTCGCCCTAATATAGGGTCAACAAGAACAGAAAACAATATAATCAAAGAACTATCACATCAAACTTAATACATTATAACTGTATATACAGAGAGAGAGAGAGAGAGAGAGAGAGAGAGAGAGAGAGAGAGAGAGAGAGAGAGAGAGAGAGAGAGAGAGAGAGAGAGAGAGAGAGAGAGAGAGAGAGAGAGAGAGAGAGAGAGAGAGAGAGAGAGAGAAAGAGAGAGAGAGAGCGCACACTATTGATCACATAGAAACAAAATAGTACCACTAGCATTTCAGTACACATCTAGACAATAATTATTATCTATTACTTTACGTTCAAAGCCACGTCCAGGCAATTTTTTGTCCTGGCCTTTAAACATCCTATTTACAGAATCCTTCCGCGCCTTGACTTATAAAAACGTAATTGGTTTTGAAAACGTTTCCCGCTTAACCTAGATTCAGGTAGATACCTTTGATGTTTCCCACTGGCCAGGGGGCAAAACATGTACACTGTAGACGTGTGGGAGTCGGTTTAGATTGCGTGTTCCGGCTTTCGGGTTTTCAGGGTATCCAAGTCAAAACAGCGAATTTCAAATACCTTCTAAAACAGATCCAAACGTCGCGAGAAAAACATAGGATCAGCAGACAAATAAGTAAATTAATACTGAATACGCAACAACCGTTTACCGAAACGTCCAGAAATGCATGCAGTTTTTGCTTCAGTCAACTGCAAAACCGAGCAGCTTATTTTCAATCTTTGGTTTAAATGTGGCACATGATATGCTACAATGTGCAACGTGTTTAGATAATGACGTTTCGCAAGAAAGAAGACACTGATTTTAAAACATTCATTTACATATTTGGTGATGTATGTAGTAGACAATCAATCTTGTAAATACGCTGGGTAACTAATCAAGGATCCCATCAGCTCTCAGTATAACAGGCGACAGTCAACCGGCCTCTGACCACGCCACGTGATACGGTTAACACCTCTTCTGCCCTCTGGCGGACCTTCTGGGCAACCGGAAACAGAGGCATTCAGGGGACATCAATGGCCATTGTGCAGCTTTCATCCCTTAGTGGAAAACGATACAGTAGAACATTAGTACCCCCTTTTAAGACTCTCACACTTACACACACAGACACACACACACACACACACACCCCAACCGCCCAACCCCTTCTAAAACCTTGCTTTTGTGAAGATTTTCTGTGAATTTACTTCCATAGTAAGGCTCATTTCGCTTCAAGACTCCTAGATTTCTTTTTATGCCATCAAATGGGGGTTCAACTGTACACAGAGTCTGCTGCGAGATATGGAAATCAAGGCATCGCATGCAAATGAGAGTATCATATTCTTTAATGGCTCGCCCAGTCTCCCGTCAGCTTCTTGATGACATGACAGTCAAAGCACAGCGTCTGTCAGGCCTCACCTTTTGCTCTCACGGTCGCAAGGTGGCCCTCAAAGCCCCGGATGTGGCGAGTTTGTTGATTGATTAGGCCCCATACAATGTTTTTCATGTTTCTGACCGTCCCTAATTTTTTCCCGATCTTAGATCTTTTTTGACCCTTCAATAAACAAAAAAACACTTAGGACTTCTGGATTGATTTTGAAGGACTTCTGGATTGATTTTGAAGGACTTCTGGATTGATTTTGAAGGACTTCTGGATTGATTTTGAAGGACTTCTGGATTGATTTCGAAGGACTTATGAATTGATTTTGAAGGACTTATGGATTGATTTTGAAGGACTTATGGAATGATTTTTAAGGACTATTTGATCGATTTTAAGGACTAATTATTTTGTTATTATGGCATCCGACGTTTTAAGTCTTTAATGTTGAGAATTAAAAAAACAAAAATGGTAGGTAATTGGAACGTTTGTTATTGACAAAACAAAATGTTACATTTACTGTACGTCGACACAAATGTCTTTGAAGTAGACAGACAAACAGACAGACAGACAGACAGACAGACAGACAGACAGACAGACAGACAGACAGACAGACAGACAGACAGACAGACACCATTGAAACAGATAATGATGTCATCTCAAGATCGTGTGGCTTGCTTGCAAAATGCCGGCGAGATAATGATCAATCATTATTATAATCATGATTGACCATTACCTCGCCGGCTTTTTTCAAGTGGCAGAGTAAGCTGTTTTAGCCTTCTGACTTCCTTTAAACAAAACCCGGGGTGTTGTCTTACAGAACAAACGACCACATTTACAGACAGTGAACAAATACAGTCCCTTGTCGAGAAAAGAAGACCTTTTCAAGAAAACGTGTATTAAGGAAAGATGAAACGAAGACCGACCTGAGCTTTTAAAACTGAGTACTTGTCAGAACAACACTAGGAAAGCTGTACAGGCAGGAACTAAGTCTCATTAGAAACGTGACTTGGCTGAACGCGAGTGGATACCATGTTCGTGTGTCTGCATTCCGGTTAAAAGACGATGTTGGCTGGCCAAGACCGTCTGAAGTCCGGTGTTTTGCACTAGAAATGGCAGTATTTCACTAAACAGCTTACAAACTGCTATAACTGCTTTTAGAACACAAAAAACGTCCCGGCAATAGTCTTCTCATATTGCTCACCTGCAGGTCGCAAAAAGGTTCCTGATAGATAGGGTTGACTTTCCGACACAAATATTCGTGAAGAAAAAATGTTTGTGTGAGTGTGTGTGTATGTTGGGGGGGGGGGGGAGACGGGGGTAACAGAGGAGAGAGGATGGAGCAGATAGCTCTGCAGACAAAATGAGACCAACATGTAACGGGAGCTTGTCGCAGCGAAGCGGAAGAATCAAAACAAAAACGGAAACGCAACGCAGACATGCGACTTCATCTCTCGGAGGTTTGAACCTTAAGCAAACGTCCAACGCGTGCCACGAACAAAACCTTCTCCTCAGCCTCTGGACACACCTTGGCCGCTGGACCCACAAAGGACAAAACTGAGTTTCCAGATGTCTACTGAGGGAGGGAGAGGTCAGATAAGTGGACACAACTTGTTGGTGGACTCGGATTGTTTTAGCGCCTAAAGCTTCCTGTCTAATCCCCTTGCGCGCAGGCTCTAAGCTTTCTTGGCACCTGCAGCTACGGTGTGATGTGTGCTTTAGGATTCTGCTGTTTACTTCTGGACTCGGTGGTTTTACTTCGGGAATCTGCCGTTTACCCACGTTGTCTTGTACTACAACTACTGGAATGCAGTGGGTTTGGGTAATTCGGTCGTCCCACAGACTGCAAAGCGAGTGTTGTAGTTATTTTGTAGTCTTCTTCTTCTTCCTCTTCGTTCATGGGCTGAAACTCCAACGTTCACTCATGTTTTTGCACGAGTGGGTTTTTACGTGTATGACCGTTTTTACCCCGCCATTTAGGCAGCCATACGCCGCTTTCGGGGAAAGCATGCTCGGTATTTTCCTGTTTCTATAACCCATTGAACTCTGACATGGATTACATGATCATTTCCGTGCGCACTTGGTCTTGTGCTTGCGCGTATACACACGAAGGGGGTAAGGCACTAGCAAGTCTGCACATAAGTTGATCTGGGAGATTGGAAAAATCTCTACCCTTAAACTCACTAGGCTAGTTAATTTAATAGTCTGATTCACTTTTGGAATCTGCAATTTACCCACCTTGTCTTCTACTTCTGCCTGGAACACCTGCTGGAATGCATTGGGTCGGTTAGTTTGGCCGTCAAACCAATTGTAAGTTGACTGACTTGGGTCCTGTTTACGGTTACCGGGGAAAGTGGCAACGGCTGTAAAGTCATGGGGTGGGGGAGGTGTTCAATTAGGCATGAGGCCAAAAAAAAAATAGGTGTGGTTACGGTAACATAGCCAAAAAAAATAGGGTAGGTAGGTAGGCAATCACTTTTTTTTTTTTAACTTTTTTTTCTAATGTGTACAAATTAAACCTACTTGACAGGGAAATAAGTGTGCGACTCGGGCGCTTTCGCTTTCATTGCGTTTTTTGCACTCGTTTTTTTTTTTTTTTTTTTTTTTTTGACAAATGTAATAACAAGTTATAGGATCGGCCCCTAAAAATAGGGTAGGTCGGGTTACCGTAACCACACCTATTTTTTTAGTCACTTGAGAAAAAGTGACTCTATGTAATCGGTCAGTGTTAGTCTGTCCGGCCGGCCGTCCGGCCGGCCGTCCGTAGACACCACCTTAACGTTGGACTTTTCTCGGAAACTATCAAAGCGATCGGGCTCATATTTTGTTTAGTCGTGACCTCCAATGACCTCTACACTTTAACGATGGTTTCGTTGACCTTTGACCTTTTTCAAGGTCACAGGTCAGCGTCAAAGGAAAAATTAGACATTTTATATCTTTGACAAAGTTCATCGGATGTGATTGAAACTTTGTAGGATTATTCTTTACATCAAAGTATTTACATCTGTAGCCTTTTACGAACGTTATCAGAAAAACAAGGGAGATAACTAGCCTTTTCTGTTCGGCAACACACAACTTAACGTTGGGCTTTTCTCGGAAACTATAAAAGTGACCGGGCTCAAATTTTATGTGAACGTGACTCATTGTGTTGTGAATAGCAATTTCTTCCTGTCCATCTGATGCCTCATATAATATTCAGAACTGCGAAAGTGACTCGATCGAGCGTTTGCTCTTCTTGTTTTTAGGCATGATAGTGCTGACTGGTAGGGCTTCATTTTCATCTCAGTGACGAGTGCAGTGAATGTCGTGTGTGTGTATGTGTGTGTGTGTGTGTGTGTTTGTGTGTCTGTGTGTGCGTGTGTCTGTGTCGGTGTGAGTGTGTCTGTGTGTGTCTATCTGTGTTTGTGTCTATGCGTGCACGCATGCGCCGAACATATATAATTACTTTTCGTACAGTTTATTCCTTCATACGCTGCCCAAAAGGACAGAGTTTACGGCAATATTTGTTCCTTTAGGCCAGTAAAACAAAAGTAATAACACCTGCAAATGCAAGGCAGAATTGTTGCTGTTTAGAAGGCTTATCGGTTTGACATATCTTCACCTGCCAAGCCTTTTTCGTTCCTTTTTGTGTTGTTTTCCCCATTCTTGCGCTCATATGCAAAGCCGTGTGTTTGGAAAAGCTCAAAGTTTAATTCCCAGAATGCAGCAGCAAGTGCATGGTTCGGCAACACTGACACGGGCGGTGGGAGGAAGAACAGAAGTCAGAAGAGCCAGAGACGACGGAAGAAAAACTGCACTTGTAAAAATGTCCGGTATGCTCGTGCCGTCTGCATCTTAACTGCTCGAAGCATGCGCAGAATTGATTTTCGCTACCGATATTTTCGGTCAATATTTGTTGTGTTGAATGTCTTTGGAGCTCTTGTTGGGAAACAATTATTTTTACAGGTTGTGTTTTTTGTGTGTGGATTTTTTTCCTTTCTTGTCTTTCAGGCACACTTAATGTTATGGTTGTTGTGATGTCAATCTCGAGGATGATAACGTGGAGAAATGATGTGCCATACAATGCACCTTTAGCTTGTGGTATTTTCTAAAGTTCACACAATAATTACGCGTTTTAAATCAAATGAGAAACTTCTATCTGAAGATGTGAGCCAACGCACTAAATGTTTTCTTTCAGCTCACTTAATTTTTTTCTGTTGTATTGTATCTTAAAAATGCGTAGGACATGTCGACAGGCATAGATTTCACAGACAGTTTAGGGATTTAATAGGTCCTCTGTAATTACCTCTATGTCACCTTGGTGTCCTAATTTAACATTTGAGGTCATGGCGATTTCAGCACTGATCTGAGAGATACCTACACACTGCCCTTCAATTATCACACTTAAGGAAATAGTCAAGTCAAGCGTGTGTGTGTGTGTGTGTGTGTGTGTGTGTGTGTGTGTGTGTGTGTGTGTGTGTGTGTGTGTGTGTGTGTGTGTGTGTGTGTGTGTGTGTGTGTGTGTGTGTGTGTGTGTGTGTGTGTGTGTGTGTGTGTGTGTGTGTGTGTGTGTGTTTCCAAAACGTCTATGGGGGTACACAAAACAAACTAATATTTGTAGCTTGGTTCGTATTTCCAGTTGGCGTTTTCTTATGGGTGTTTGAAGAGAAGATTCACAAGATATAGAACGTAAAACGAGAAGCAAAACTTATGGGCTGAAGGGCTGATTGTTGGTGAAAAGAGAAGTTAAACACGCCGGACCAGTCTGCCACTGCGAGAAGACTTCTGATGTTACTGATAAAACTGCCTGACATTAAACGAACGTGACGTGATGAAGAAAAAGGGTACCGCACACGAACCAAAGACGTCTGATCTGTAATCTCTGAGCTATTAACGCGCAGGTGAAAGGCAGAGAACTTGGAAAGGAGATGTCAGCTTAGGTGTGCTCGAGGAAGTCTCCCACAGCTGGATATGAACCAAGTTAGTATGGTAGTGGTTGAAGCTGGTATTAGTTTCAAAGAGAGAACTTAAAAAGGACATGTTTGATCTGACATCTAGCTTATGCCCCGAATAGACAAATTCCAGAAATACAACTATCGGGCTTGTATGGGCTGTGAAAGAGTTGCTTTTCCTAGTTTTTCCTTGCTTTGGACCTCTTCTTTTCTTCTTTTTCTACAATTATACATTCCTACACGGCGCTTTCAATCTATGTAGTATATTTCAATGCTGCTCTAAATTGCAGCGTACAGAACAGGGGGTATTAGAGTGGAGGGTCGTCGGGTATTGCCTGGTCACGTGACCAGTTGAAACCCGGGTGATGTTAAATATGTATGAGTCAGCGTCGCGCATTTTTAAAATGTACTGCGTTTTTTCCCCTTTTTTTCAGCATATTCTATTCGAGTGAAATATGTTATGGTTACAAAAGGTGGGGGACAGACTTAGGGTGGTAGGGTAATCGTTGAACAGGTGTGTCTCTATGTACGTGTTGTTTTTAGTTTCTCCTGTATTTTAAGCGCTTAAGCATAGTAATTATGTGGCCAGTTCTTTCTTTCTTCCTAATACGAATGATTTTTTTCTTCTTGTTTTTTGTTTGTTTGTTTGTATTTTTTTCCACACAAAAAGAGCTTTAGAGTCAACAGGAACAAAGTTTAAACTGCAACTGTACCATTGATTGTATATAATGAGTTTCAAATTAATATACTAGTTATACTCTACGGCATGGGACCCACTGGTAGGGCCTGGCCTGTATATTGGAATGGGCTGTTGAGTTTTACAAAGTCCTGTCACAATTTTCACAAGTTGTACTCCCTCCCGTGCTCAGTGTATAATTATATGCAGCAAACATGGTGTTTTACATTCCTTTGGCGTGTACGGGGTGAGGTACAGTTGATGCTGAAAGCCTTGCTAGGATGGCAGCCGTTGTTATATCAGAGTATGGGTTTTGTAAGTGACATGCAATATTTTGACATAGAAAGTTGTTCTGGAGTTTCGTGTGTCTTTCCGTTGAATCGGAGTTGTTAATGACAGGTGGTATGGTGAATGAGGCAGGAATGGTGCAAACCGGTAATTAGCCTTGTTCTACCGGTAGACTAGGTCTGGGAACACAGGGAACTAGGTTTGGTGTGTGTGTCACGTGTGTGTGTGTGTGTGTGTAAGTGTGTGTGTATGTATGTGTGTGTGTATGTGTGTGTGTGGGGGGGGTGTTAGTGTGTGTGTGTGTGTGTACGCGAATGTGTTTAGCATAAAACTAATTCAACGGGACTACTGTCACCCTCAAAACTGCAGCACACTCACTCACTCACACACACACACACACACACACACACAGCCACTGAACACACACACACACACACACTGACACACACAGCCACTGATTCCCACTCACTCCACTTCAACAAGAACGACACCACGCAGGCTTATCCTCCGCCTATGCAATCAAAAGCCCCGGCCGAGTCGTACAAATCAGGGACGGGCACTGGACTCAGCGATAATTAACACACTGACCCCTCCCCGTGGCTAAATGACCACTGCCCAGCCAGGCTCGTCTCGTAATTACCATTGCCTCACAATGCCAGGAAAAAAGGGAGACGTGTTAAGTATTTATTATTCTCTTTATTTATATAGCGCCTTATCCGAAGTTCAAAGCGCTTTATACGTAGAGCAAGTCAAATGCATGCCACCGCCTTTTGTTAGGTGTGTGTGGAGGATGTGATTGGAATTCTTTGTCAAGGCTGTGAGAGAATGGAGATTTTGGTGCTGCGAGAAAAAATGAGTCAGATACCACCTTGTACTTGTAAAATGTTGTAATAGGTGTGTGAGGGTTGTTTGCAATTGAATTTTATAAGAGAATAGTCGGGAAGGGCTCTGAATAATTTCTCTCTTGGAATTCATTGTCAATGCTGTATGGATATGGAGAAATTGAAGCTTTGAAGAAAAATGAAGCAGATAAAACCTTGTACTTTTGTAAAAGGTGTTTGAGCGTTGTTTGTATTGAATGTTATAGAGAATAGTCGGGAAGAGTTCGGAATAGTTTTGTTGTTTGTTTTGTTGACTTGAAACTTTAAGCTCAAACAAGCACGCGCGCGTGAGTGTGTGTGTGTGTGTGTGTGTGTGTGTGTGTGTGTGTGTGTGTGTGTGTGTGTGTGTTTTGGTGTTTGTTTTGCTGACTTGAAACTTCAAGCTTAAACAAGCACGCGTGTGTGTGTGTGTGTGTGTGTGTGTGTTTGTGTGTGTGTGTGTGTGTGTGTGTGTGTGTTTGTGTGTGTGTGTGTGTGTGTGTTTATGAGCGTGCGTGCGTGCGTGCGTGCATGCGTGTGTATATATGTGTGTGTGTGTATGTGTGTTTGTTTGTGTGTGTGTGTGTGTGTGTGTGTGTGTGTGTGTGTGTGTGTCTACGTGTGTGTCTGTGTTTTTTGCTTTATCTCTTCCTGAGCTGTTCGACCCCCTGGTCCCATCACTTTTTTACGCGTTGTATAAAACAAAACAAAAAATATCTGAGCATTATCATTAACTATTTATCTTTTGTGATCACTAAAGTTGCTTCAGTAACGTTCAGTGTACCTTTGGTCCAAATGTAGTTGCGCTATGGTTAGAAAGATGTTTAGCAAACTCCAGTTTCACCGATTAAATTTGCTATTCGGTTTTAACGTCTTCACTTTTGTTGGTGTTCAGCAAATAACCGTGTGATAACTGACACAAATGACGAGTTAAATTTTATTTAAGACTATTGTGATTAATTGTATGCTTGTACAAATGCGGCAAATGATTTGGACGCCCCGACCAAATCGGACTAAACCAATTTTGGCCTGCATCGTAAACATTGCATCTGTCGTGTTTTCAGAGCTACTGCGCAAGCGCTAACCCGACCATGACCAGGTAGGAGGAATAACAACCTCCAGTCAACGTACCCTCGCTTTCTCCTCTGCCTACCTGTACAGGTAAGCAAAATCACTGTTGCGTGTCACCGCGCTCTGTTGGTTTCTTCAGTTTGAGCTGTGTTGACATTTGTCAGTTTTTGTCAGTTTGTGTACATTTCGGATGTTTTGTTCAGTTTGCTGTTTGGGAAGGGGATAATTGAAAGGTCACGAGTTCAATGTTAGTTTGTGAGAAATTTGGTTTTGCATGCTTTGAAGATGCTAAGGTTGATAGTTCACAGACACCGTCTGTATCTGTGTGACTGTTCTCCTTTTACTTTTGCGCACATTTGACTACGAACTGCAAAAGCACAGTTTTGCACCAATAGCATAAACATTAATAAGAGCAAGAAAGAAACAGAGACAGAAAGAGTGAAAATGAAAAACAAGTCGCGTAAGGCGAAATCATTACATTTAGTCAAGCTGTCGAACTCACGGAATGAAACTGAACGCACTGTATATTTTCACCAAGACAGCTTCCTCAATCCCCGCGTGAAGGAACTCGCTCACCTCCCACGTGCAAAACGTAGTGATATTGACACGCCAGATTAGCGCGGTAGCGTATTGTGCTAAGCAGGAAAGCGCGCTTTTCTGTATTCTTGTTAACTTTCTGAGCTTGTTTTGAATACAACCTATCATATCTATATGTTTTTGGAATCAGGAAATGATAAAGAATAAGATGAAATCATTTTTGGATCGATTTCTGAAATTTTTATCGTAAGACTAATTAATATATTTTCGTTAATTGTGATCACATTTTAAGAGTAAACATGACATATGTATATATTTTTAGATTCAGAATGTGATGAAGAATACGATGCAATCAATTTTAAATCTGTTTGCGAAAAATCGATTTTAATGACAACTTTATTGAGCAAACTCATTAATTAAATTTTAAGCCTCCAAGCGGAAATGCAATACCAAATTCCGGGCTTCGTCGAAGATTACTTGACCAAAATTTCAACCAAGTTGGTTGAAAAATGAGAGCGTGACAGTGCCGCCTCAACTTTCACGAAAAGCCGGATATGACGTCATCAAAGACATTTATCAAAAAAATGAAAAAACGTCTGGAGATACCATACTCAGGATCTCTCATGTCAAGTTTCATGAAGATCGGTCCCGTAGTTTTCTCTGAATTGCTCCACACACACACACACACACAGATACACATACACACACATACACCACGACCCTCGTCTCGATTCCCCCCTCTACGTTAAAACATTTAGTCAAAAGACTATATGTAAAAAGAGCAGGGGTACGGTAGAGCAGAACACTAGGCACAAAACAAATGCAAATCTTCAACACAATGATAAAGCCCCAGAGAGTTCCCTCGTAAATCTAATCTTGCTGACTCTCGTTTATGTTCGGCTATAACACCCCATCTTACCCCCACCCCCGACCTTCACCCCCCTTGCGGCCTCCACCTCCCCTGCTTCTTCACCCTCTTCTGTGTGGCGAATAGGTTCCCTATATATATATGTGTTTGTTTTTTCTTTCGTCTAGACTTTAGATGTAAGATGGCCTAACAATGAGGAATTCTCACCACCCGCGTCATTATACCGACCTGAGTAACATGAATCAAACCGACAGACGACGTTGTTACGCCAAGGAGAACTCGCGAATGCTCGTTTCTGTCGTAAAGTTTCTATAGGTTTACGTTGACAACCAACTCGTGCGAAAATGCCGTAACCAGGTCATTTCTGCTGCTCTTGCTTGTTATTGCGTGTCTTTGTCCTTGTAACCTGTCCATGAAAGGAAAAGGAAATTTGTGCAAAGTGTTTTTTTTAAAGGCCGAGTAATTGGCACATTGTGCTGAAAAATCACTTGTATATTTTTTTTTATTGAAACTTACAAAAAATACAAGTGATTATATTTAGTCAAGTTTTGACTAAATATTTTAACATCGAGGGGGAATCGAAACGAGGGTCGTGGTGTATGTGCGTGTGTGTGTGCGTGTGTGTGTGTGTCTGTGTGTGTGTGTGTAGAGCGATTCAGACTAAACTACTGGACCGATCTTTATGAAATTTGACATGAGAGTTCCTGGGTATGAAATCCCCAGATGTTTTTTCATTTTTTTGATAAATGTCTTTGATGACGTCATATCCCGCTTTTCGTGAAAGTTGAGGCGGCACTGTCACGCCCTCATTTTTCAACCAAATTGGTTGAAATTTTGGTCAAGTAATCTTCGACGAAGCCCGGACTTCGGTATTGCATTTCAGCTTGGTGGCTTAAAAATTAATTAATGACTTTGGTCATTAAAAATCTGAAAATTGTAAAAAAAAAATAAAAATTTATAAAACGATCCAAATTTACGTTTATCTTATTCTCCATCATTTGCTGATTCCAAAAACATATAAATATGTTATATTCGGATTAAAAACAAGCTCTGAAAATTAAATATATAAAAATTATTATCAAAATTAAATTGTCCAAATCAATTTAAAAACACTTTCATCTTATTCCTTGTCGGTTCCTGATTCCAAAAACATATAGATATGATATGTTTGGATTAAAAACACGCTCAGAAAGTTAAAACAAAGAGAGGTACAGAAAAGCGTGCTATCCTTCTTAGCGCAACTACTACCCCGCTCTTCTTGTCAATTTCACTGATTTTGCCATGAGCGGTGGACTCACGATGCTACGAGTATACGGTCTTGCTGAAAAATGGCATTGCGTTCAGTTTCATTCTGTGAGTTCGACAGCTACTTGACTAAATATTGTATTTTCGCCTTACGCGACTTGTTTTTGTTGTTGTTGCTTATTCTTCGACGTTTGAGTTGCAACTGGCCACTTGTGCAAAAACGCGTTTATCTGACATGTGAATAAATGCTGTTTTCAAAGCAACAGAAAGGCCGCGAAAGGTGAATGCTCGCCTAACAGGCTTGAGGTTTGCTGGTCGATGTGAATGCGTTATATATTGTGTGTAAAAAATGTTTGTTTGTCTGTCTGTCTGTAAAAAAATTCCATTTCACACGGCAGAAATTAATATGTAAAGCGCGGAGAGCACAGTTAATTGTGGTTCGCGCTATATAAGCTCACCATAATAATAATAATAATAAAAAGCAGCAATTAATTTATCGACCTGGATGAAATCACTTTAAGTCTCATTAATTTTGACATTTTGTTTGCCAGTTTCGAGGTCAGACGGTTTATTTTTTCTCGGTTTATGCGGATGGTTCTCTCGCAGAAAAAGTTAGAACCAAAGCATTGTTAACAAATAAACACACAATGTAATATGACATTCAAAGACACTGTCCAACCCGAGTGAACAGTTCTGGGTCGGTATGCACGAGTCGAGTTCAGAGACTTTATAGTCTGGGAGAAACTGTATTGAGGGTCTCTAACTTTGACTTTTGCATTCTGGCCCTGATGACTATCTCAGATTTACGCACGCTTTTGAATAGCCTAAAGCCATCCCTCATTCCACTCGGACAGGTACTAACAATCAACATCCTGACCGTTCTTTCTTTTTCTTTATTTGGTGTTTAACGTCGTTTTCAACCACGAAGGTTATATCGCGACGACATCCTGACTGCTTATGCAAAGTTCGAGGTGGGTTTGTTTAATGAGAATTAACTGTGCAGATTGACACAAGTAATTCATTAAAACTCCCATTTTGCTAAGAGGTTGTTGATTTTTAGTGTGTGTCCAAGAATAGGGATTGTTTTATCCCATGTGCGATTATATCCAGTTCTGAGATGGTGAACCGAATTTATATTTGTTTTTATCTATTTTTTTATCTATCTATTTATTTATACTGGGAGACCTGTGCCTATACTTAAAGCGGGCTTTGGCAAATAAGGCACCAAGGTTGTTGATTTTTTTAGTGTTGGTCCAAGGGGAGGGATTGTCTTATCCCATGTAAAATCCTACCTAGATCTGAGGTATTGAACCGAAATGGTTTATTATCTATTTATTTATTTATTTATTTATTTATTTATTTATTTATTTATTTATTTATTTATGTATTTATTTATACGGGAAGAACTGTGCCTACACTTAAAGCGGGTCTTAGCATAGATTCCTGTCTACAGCGGTGTGTGAAATCACAGCATAATGAAAACATAGCTATAGGGCCCGGGGAGCAAAAGGCACCAGAGTACAGAGCCCCTTGTAGATGGGTTGACTAATGATAGGCTACGCTACGTGGCAATTTGACGTTGGTTTTCAGTGGCCTAGCTACCAACTACCACTCTGGCTGTACGGGTGGATTGGTACCTACGATCCTGACTAGAGGGAGGACCAGGGGGTTGGGGGAGTTGGTGAGGGGGAGGAAGAGATGGTTGTGTAAAGAAAATGGGGAGAGAGAGACTCAGAACTTTATTACAAAAGGATAAAGGTTTTAGGCAAAGCCTATTCTTCCAACCTGTCCTTTATACAACACATAAAGACAGACGCACATAAAAAAAATATAAATTCAATCATATAAAATACAGAAATACATTGTATGGAATGCAACACAATGTGCATTTAAGGAATTACATAAGGAGAACTCAAAAATTACAAAATTACATTGACATAGTTATACCTTTCATTTGGGAATAAAGTTGCTCCGATCAGCTACACATCCGTTAACACTAGTACAAAATGTTTAACAAAATAACAATCGAACAAGACATTTCATTCACGAATGATGTGTGAACGTGACTGTCTCTTAAACATTTTCACTGAAGTTGCATTTCTTATCTGTTGGGGGAAGGAGTTCCAGAGAAACGCTCCCGAGAAGGCTAAGCTCGATTTGTAGAGGTCTATGCGAGGTATAGGAGGGATGATATTTTGGGACCCATATCTTTTTGTGGTCCCCCCGCGGGTTAGGGGGAAGAATTTACCCGATGCTCCCCAGCATGTCGTAAGAGGCGACTAACGGATTCTGTTTCTCCTTTTACCCTTGTTAAGTGTTTCTTGTATAGAATATAGTCAATGTTTGTAAAGAATTTTAGTCAAGCAGTATGTAAGAAATGTTAAGTCTTTTGTACTGGAAACTTGCATTCTCCCAGTAAGGTAATGTATTGTACTACGTTGCAAGCCCCTGGAGCAATTTTTTGATTAGTGCTTTTGTGAACAAGAAACAATTAACAAGTGGCTCTATCCCATCTCCCCCCTTTCCCCGTCGCGATATAACCTTCGTGGTTGAAAACGACGTTAAACACCAAATAAAGAAAGATCTTTTTGTGGCATGTTTGAAATGTGATTGCAAATATTTAGGACAGTCGTCATTTAGAATTTTATACATGAACACAGCCATGTTTAAACGTCAACTGATCTTTCAAGGGGAGGAAATTCAGGAGCTTTAGTTTATCATCCGCGACTTGTTTCTTTCTTTCTTTCTTTCATGATTATCTTTCTTTCTTTTTAATGTACAACTTTAAGAGATTAAAAACAAATCTACTTCTTCTTCCCCTCACCGTCCTACCAGAGAAAAGGTGCATTAAAAAGATGTGTTGCACATAATACATTTGCATATTTTAATCCGTGCATGCCTGACAAAGGCAATACGATAATATATATAGTTAAACTAATATCGTAAAAGCAAACACAACGTTGAATGAAAACAAGGGATCTGGTGTGGTGAAAAAAAAGCAACGGAAGCGGACGAGGGGGGGTTGGTAATGGGGGGGGGGGGGGTTGCTAAGGGAGGAGAGAGGGAGTAGGAGTGGAGGGGTAATGCTGAAAACGTTTGCGAGGGGGAGGATAGAAATCGACAAACCCGGTCAATCCGATTTCGCGAGTCTGTGTCAATTTGAACAATTCCGAAACAACATGGCCTTTCGTGCCTGTCCGGCTTTCCCCATCTCCACCTGAACCTTCCCTCCTCTTTGCACACACACACACACTCACACACCCACACACACACACGCACGCACACACGCACGCACACACACACACGCACACATATATATACACGCACACACACACACACACACACACACAATTTTACCTCTGGTCCCTCTTGTTTTTACTCCAAATACCGTTTCGTGAAAAAGTTTTGAAAATGTGAAACAAGTTTAAGACTATAAGTGCGCTTAAAAGAAACAACAAATACAGTTGCTTATACGGGCTTTTTGATCCCCCGCAGACAAGAGAAGGGAGCAGATTTCCTGCAAGAGAAATGTACACACGGTTGTCCCAGTGTATATTTTTCTTTCAACGAACCGCCATGTCTGAAATACTGTTACACAAAGAAAGCGGTTCTCGTACGTACGGTGTTATGTTCTTGTTGTCGAAAGGAAAATGCTTGGTCCTGCCACTGGTTTCAGTGGTTTGGGGAAAGGGTTTTGATAGAAATAAAGAGAGAGAGAGAGAGAGAGAGAGAGAGAGAGAGAGAGAGAGAGAGAGAGAGAGAGAGAGAGAGATAGAGATAGAGATAGAGAGAGAGAGAGAGAGAGAGAGAGAGAGAGAGAGAGAGAGAGAGAGAGAGAGAGAGAGAGAGAGAGAGAGACCCACCACACCCCTCGATCCATCCCCACTCCGCATCACTGTATTTTTGCCACCTTCAGATCCTAGTTTTTGAGCTATAGTTACTTTGTTCGTTGGTTCGTTCGTTCATTCGTTCATGTTATCGTTTGTTCGTTAGTTACATAGTTGGATTAAAGCTCCGTTCTGATTTACCGTTTTAATTGTTATTGTTTATTTGTTTGTAATTCTTCTGGTTTGTTTCTTTGGTAGCCTGCTTGTTTGTTTTTTTGAAGAAAATAAAACAAAGGCAAAAACCAACAACAACAACAACAACAACAACAACAACAACAACGCCGCTTATTATGGAATGCGAACGAACTCAGCGACAAAAAAGCACGTACAATTAGAGACCGTCTTCACAAAGCATACACATAACACAAGTAGTAACACACCGGTTTCGGGAAGATAAATTTCACCGGAAGAACTCCAATATATATATATATCCGACAAGTCATGTAGTTATTAATAACAGGAGCATCACGTTCTCTTTCTGCATACTTTCTTTGCGAGGTTGCAATGGTTGTAATCATTAATTTTCTTGAACCCTTTTGTTTAACAGTTCATGTTTGCGAGTCTGCTGTCAAAATCCAAAAGCTGAACGTCTGAAACGCCGGGACTCGAACCGCAAATGTTGTTCCTGTTGCAGGTTGTGCGGCTTTCGAACATTTTGAATTGCGCGAGATTCACTCCTGAGTTGACTGTCTCTCTCTGTCTTTCTGTGTCTCTGTCTCTTGTCTCTGTGTTTCTCCCTGTCTGCCTCTCCCTCTATTCTCTCTCTCTGTCTCTGTCTCTGTCTCTTTCTCTCTGTCTCTCTCTCTCTCTCTCTCTCTCTGTCTCTCTCTCTCTCTCTCTTCGCCTGTCTGACGGTCTGTCTATTTGTCTCTCACTCTGTCCGTCTCTCTCTCTCTCTCTCTCTCTCTCTCTCTCTCTCTCTCTCTCTCTCTCTCTCTCTCTCTCTCTCTCTCTCTCTCTCTCTCTCTCTCTCTCTGTCCGTCTTTCTGTCTCTCTCTAACTCTGTCCCTGTCACTCCCTCTAACTCTCTCTGTCTGTCTCTCCCTCTATTTCATCGCTCTCTTTTTCGTTTTTTCTTTCTTTCTTTCTTTCCTCTACCATATTTATGTCTCTGTCTCCGTCTGTCGACCCTACAACGTGGATTGTCGCCTACGACACAATTTCCATGTCGTGTATTGCGCCCTTCGCCTAAAAGTAGGTTTGGGTGTCATTAGAGCAATGGGTGTGGGAGCAGAATTCACAATAATTAGCTGATTAGGATTATACGCATAGTACTAGAGAATAACTGAATTCCACCTAATGATCCACCTAATGATTAGGTGTTGCCTGTTTGGGCGATATCAACACAGACTAGACGACTGTAATATGTTTGCCCCAGAGCCATCATTCTTACGATCCTTTAATCTCCTAGGACCAGACACAATGCAGAGCTCTCGTTTAGGGTTACTAACAACACACAAACAGGATTTTGATTAGCTGTTTTTATGTTATCCCATTTATCTCTCGTGCCATATCATATACAGCCAACAGCATTTTTCGTGCATTGATGCAATGATTTTTTTGTGGAACATTGTTTATGCCTCGGTCTCACATATACGATTTTTGAGTCACTTGAGAAAAAGTGACTCTATGTAATCGGTCAGTGTTAGTCTGTCCGGCCGGCCGTCCGGCCGGCCGTCCGGCCGGCCGTCCGTAGACACCACCTTAACGTTGGACTTTTCTCGGAAACTATCAAAGCGATCGGGCTCATATTTTGTTTAGTCGTGACCTCCAATGACCTCTACACTTTAACGATGGTTTCGTTGACCTTTGACCTTTTTCAAGGTCACAGGTCAGCGTCAAAGGAAAAATTAGACATTTTATATCTTTGACAAAGTTCATCGGATGTGATTGAAACTTTGTAGGATTATTCTTTACATCAAAGTATTTACATCTGTAGCCTTTTACGAACGTTATCAGAAAAACAAGGGAGATAACTAGCCTTTTCTGTTCGGCAACACACAACTTAACGTTGGGCTTTTCTCAGAAACTATAAAAGTGACCGGGCTCAAATTTTATGTGAACGTGACTCCCAGTGACCTCTACACTTTGACGTCTGCTTTGGTGACCTTTGACCTTTTTCAAGGTCACAGGTATGTCTTGAATTCTTCAGGTATGCATTGTGTTGTGAATAGCAATTTCTTCCTGTCCATCTGATGCCTCATATAATATTCAGAACTGCGAAAGTGACTCGATCGAGCGTTTGCTCTTCTTGTTCGGAAGTGTCGGGGATAGTTAAGTCGGCTAGGTCGGAAGTGTCGGATGCAAATTCGGCTCCAAATTTCACTCCCGACCTGTCCTTACGACTGATCCGACCATGTAGCCGACAAGCAGACGACAACCACCCGACTTTAGGGCCGACAAATCCGACATGTGTCCAGACACTTCCGACTGCAGTAACGACAATTCCGACTGCAGTTACGACAGGCCCGGCTGAAAAACTTCCGAACAATAGCCGACTCTCACGACAAGTGTAACGACTAAACCGACTAGCTAACGACTGTCCTAACGACAAATCAGACTGCCCTTACGACTAATCCGAACGAAACTATGCTACCGACAAATCCGACCACCCTCACGAGTCTTCCGACTACCGTTACGACTAATCAGAATCGCCTTACGACTAAACCGACACGCTTACGACAACCACCCGACAAATTTCTATTCGTCTGAGTCGGGAGGCTCTTCCGACTGTTTTGAAAATTTCAAAACAGTCTGAAGGGCCTTCCGAACTATCCGACTTTTCAAAAACAAAATTGCTAATTCTCACGAACTCTCCGACCTCTTCCGACTTCCAGCCGACTACCTAAAGTCGGGTGACATTCGTAGATGTGAGACCGAGGCATTAGGCAAAGAGACTTGTTTAGCATGCTGTGCCCCCCTGCGGGTTAGGGGGAAGAATTTACTTTACCCGATGCTCCCCAGCATGTCGTAAGAGGCGACTAACGGATTTTGTTTCTCCTTTTACCCTTGTTAAGTGTTTCTTGTATAGAATATAGTCAATTTTTGTAAAGATTTTTAGTCAAGCAGTATGTAAGAAATGTTAAGTCCTTTGTACTGGAAACTTGCATTCTCCCAGTAAGGTAATATATTGTACTACGTTGCAAGCCCCTGGAGCAAATTTTTGATTAGTGCTTTTGTGAACAAGAAACAATTGACAAGTGGCTCTATCCCATCTCCTCCCCTTTCCCCGTCGCGATATAACCCTTTGTGATTGAAAACGACGTTAAACACCAAATAAAGAAAAAGAAAGCATGCTGTGCACCCGGCTAACTAGTAAAAGACTACGATAACATGCATACGAAAAAGAAGCAAGAGAAAGAAAAAAACCAGATAGACAGAAACACAGTCACGACCGTAAGCTCAGATTAAAATTAAAAGACATACAGTGGTACCTGCGATGAAAGGACACCCTTGGGACCAGCCAAAATTGTCCCTACATGGCAGGTGGCCTTTCATGACAGGTATATTTTGGTAAAGATAATAGACAAAGGGACCTAAGAATCGGAGGGGCTACACATTTCAGGTACCACTGTACACACACAGCCACGGTGACACACACACACACGCAAACACACACACGCACGCACGCCGACACGTCACACACACTCTCTCTCGCTCTTGCTGTGTCTCGGAGAAGTACATAATTATACCTAAGTCCCAGATGGCCGACGCTGTAAATCAATGAGCCAAGCAGACTTTTGACACGAGTGAAACCTATCCTATTCCCTGTCCAATTGTTAGCCACAACAAGAGCAGCGAGCTATTGTCCAGATCTTCCCTCACAAATGCAGGCAGGTGTTTTCTGTTTTGTGGCGACTCTGGAGGACTCCAGCACTCACATAAACCGGCATGGCGAACGTGACGTTGTGGTGAAGAATGTAGCTTGATGTGGTATAAAGACTGCAATAAAAAAGAAGAACACGTGAAGTGAAATAAGTAGATGGACATAAAAGGTACCTTCATTCCCTTTTAACAGATTATACAAACCGCTGTAGATCTCTCCAAGCTTTTACATGAGATAAGTAGAGGTTACATGCCGAGTCTCAGTGATTATTAAAAATAATGGTCGAAGTTAGCGGATCATGAAAAATGCGAGCTTTAGCGAGCTTTTTCATGACCGCGAACTGAGACCATTATTTTTTATAATCACTGAGACGAGGTGTGTAACCTCTTTATTCCTCCTTTCTTCAGTTATTCAAAGAAAAGAGGAGTTTTTTTGCGAAAGTTTGATCGAATCCTATTCTCTCAACCAGTCAACCTGCGCAGGCGATCGATTCATGCGCGGTTGTATAGTTCCGTGCAAATCATTCCATTCTGTTAACACTTCTTGTCAGTTTTCCTATTTTGGACTAAAATCAAGTACACAGATATGCTGTTATTCTGCTGTGGCGGCAAAGGCAGATATTGTGTGTTCTGTATATGTTTTGGTATCGCTCAGGATAATGTTTTTTCGTCAAATGGGACTAGCAGACGAACTTTTGCACCCGTGTTCCAACGTTAAAAACTGTATGAAGTTCAGTTTTCTGGGGAAAATAGTGTATGAAACCCCTTTATGTTGTTTTAATTGATGAGATGTGTGCATTTGGTTGCGTGTGATCTGTTTATTAAATGAAATATTGTTGAAAACTGACCGTCGGATTGCAGTCTGTTGTCGAAGAAACTGAGTGAAAAGAAGGGGAACTACTCTTGTCGCTAGACAAAGTATGAGTTACTTGCCTTGGGAAATTGCTTGTGATGAACGGTTTGAGCACGGCAGATCTAGATTCAGAAAACAACCGAACTCGTGGATTTTATATGGAGATTCATGTGTTCAGGCCTGTAGTTGTTAATTTAAACGCGGTATGTTTGTATTGTTTGCTCCAGAGATGTATACTTCGTACATTAGAGCGTTCGGAACTTTTCAGTCGCAAAAAGTAGTACCGAAACGGAACAACTTTTCAACCCATTGCACTATCGAGGATTCAGGCTGTTGCTGGGTCGTTATTTGTTTGGTTGCTGGGTCATTATCGAAAAATAACTACCCCTACAAGTTTACAGAGGTAAAGAAGCAGAGGGGGGAATAAGAGATAATAATCAAATGAGCCAGGGCGCATATCCTTTTATTCTTATATATATCCTTTTAATAGTGCTCCATTAAATCGTGTTATGAAAATATAAGCGTAGGACAATCAAGGTCCGGTCCGTTTTGTAGACACACACTTGTGTTCTTGTGTGATTTCTTTTTTATAAGTGTTTCGGTGAAGAAGCTTTTACTTTCGTTTACGTCCTGTTACTACGCGTTGTTTTCAACACACAAAATCGAGAGAGAACATCGTACATTTTACATCTATGTGTAACCGTGTGCCGAAACACTACGATCACCTCGGGAAGCGAAGTGCAATCAAACAGGTTTGAAAATATTAGTGTTCTTAGCCCTATAAAAACTGTTATGCAAACTCGAAGGTTTCCATGAACATACAGACAATCGGAAACCACCAGACCCCATCACAAACAGAACTCTACAAACCACAGGTGTTGACTTTAAAGGCCAACAACTCGGGTGCAGAGTCCGTTGCGAAAGGAGTGGTAGCCTCCCCTGTCACATATGTTATGTTTTTATTCGTGCTGCATCAACCTATGTTAGGATGACAGTACGTGTGAACAATCAATGTGCAGTAAGTTTTGTCGCGTCAGTTATGACAGACGTCATAACACAATGACGAATGATGGCACGTCGGACTGAGTTCTCTTCTGTGCCAGATATAAATAATGGCATCCAAGGTGCGGAGCCAGAGGTCACGTGAGCAAGGGGAGACACTGTCCTTGTGCTATTAGATAAGGGAGCAGCAGAATAATGTTCTCAGAGGTGTTTGGCTTTTTCTTTGTGTGTGTGTGTGTGTGTGTGTGTGTGTGTGTGTGTGTGTGTGTGTGTGTGTGTTGTGTGTGTGTGTGTGTGTGTGTGTGTGTGTGTGTGTGTGTGTGTGTGTGTGTGTGTGTGTGTGTGTGTGTGTGTGTGTGTGTGAGCTTGAAGTTTGTTTCGACACGAAAACAATGGTTGATTATTAAAAATTTATCTTGCACCACTATTTACTCTCCCAAATATCAACTGACGCCTGGTCCTATCTGCCGAACCCCCTCGCACTCCTTCTACCCCCCCCCCCCCTGCACCCCCCTCCCTTCCACCTTTCACCCACACATTCCCTCATCGGTCCTCGCTCTCGCTCATTGTTGTCTTGACGTTCGTGTACTTGGCGGTGAATAGGCGAAACGAATACCGTTTGGAGAATTTTCTTCCGTGTGTTGGATTCGCTCATGGAGAAAAGGCTACGAGAAGTACGTAGCCTAATGTGTCTACTCTGGTCTGTCTCTTTGCCTGTTTGTCTCGTTCATAATTATTATCATAAATAGCGTTGAATAGGCGAAACAAATAACGTTTAGGATGTATTCCTCCTCTTCGTGTCTGGGACGGGCTGGTTACATTGTGTGTGAAACGTGTTTGCTGTGTGTCTACTGTGATTTTACCCTCTGTCCGTCTTTCTATCTGCCTAAGTCTCTGCATGTCAATCCTTCCTGTCTGTCTCTGTCTGTCTGTGTCTCTCTCCTCTCTCTCTCAGTCTCTCTCTCTAGCTCTCTCTCTCCTCTCTCTCTCTCGCTCTCTCTCTCTCTCTCTCTCTCTCTCTCTCTCTCTCTCTCTCTCTCTCTCTCTCTCTCTCTCTCTCTCTCTCTCTCTCTCCACGTGAGGTTTATTGACATTTGTCTTCTGCAGATGTCGTAACTACGTATTTTTGTAGTTGTTTTCCGTGCTGAAATATAGGTTTGCTTTGCAAACACTTTCTTCTTCTGTTGTTGTTGTTGTTGCTGTTGTTGACCATGATATATGTTACGATCGTCTGTATCTGAAGTTCTGCTTCTGTATCTGTCTGACTGTCTCTGTGTGTAATACGTCATCACACACGTCACAATTTTGAAAGCTCGTCACAATCAGTGAATCACGCACATGCTGATCACCAACGCACCCAGAAATGACAGAAGCATTAATTTGTCCTTAGCAATTTACCTGACATTGTCCGCAATTCCAGACCCGTCAAATCACTTGTCCGAGACTTGTCCAATCACTCACTCAACGTCTGTAATACGACCGTACAATCTCATACATCATCGAACAAATCTTACATTGGGTGTTCCCACCAAAAATACATTTGTAATTCATGGAAAGGCGTGTTTACAGCCTGGTGAGACAAGCGCGTGATGAATAAGTGTAGCTGGTTTGACTGGTTGAAGGGTATCAAATTATATTGATCTGGCTTTGTGTCACTCATTAACGAGAATAACGTTGTACCTGTAACGGAATGTAAGGCGGATATGTGTATGATTATAAATCCGTTTTGGTGAGAAAAATAACATGTTTGTGACAGAAATCGTTGTAAAATAAATGATTGATGGTAAATGCGTCTTCGGTATAGGTGTTGCTCTCTCGGATAGTCCTTAGGCTGTTTATTTGACAAACAATGAAAGATCACGTGGTGTTCGTTTTGAGTGGGCGTTGCGCTTGCTTTGCTCTATATTTTTCTGTCTCTCTGTCTCTCTGTCTGTCTGTCTGTCTGTCTGTCTGTCTGTCTGTCTCTCTCTCTCTCTCTCTCTCTCTCGCTCTCGCTCGCTGTCTGTCTCCCTCCCACTCTCTCTTTCTCTCTCATGTTTATATTGTTGATGCCTTATTTGTACCTTTTACACGTTTCAGTAGATAAATGTACCTAATTAATTTCCTAACATGACTTATGTAACGATGCTACATTGCTATTACTTGCAACGTAGTTGCTTCATTGACTCCTCAGTTTCACGGATTTTTTCTTCCCTCGAAGTGACACACGTTTTTTGTTGCTTGAAACAGTTTTCATTATACCTTTGACAATATGTCATGTTCGCTTGTATGTATATTTTTGTTTGTTTTTTTAGTCTGTTAATCGTTTGCTTGTTCATCGCTTGTTTTTATTGAGTCACTTGAGAAAAAGTGACTCTATGTAATCGGTCAGTGTTAGTCTGTCCGGCCGGCCGTCCGGCCGGCCGGCCGTCCGTAGACACCACCTTAACGTTGGACTTTTCTCGGAAACTATCAAAGCGATCGGGCTCATATTTTGTTTAGTCGTGACCTCCAATGACCTCTACACTTTAACGATGGTTTCGTTGACCTTTGACCTTTTTCAAGGTCACAGGTCAGCGTCAAAGGAAAAATTAGACATTTTATATCTTTGACAAAGTTCATCGGATGTGATTGAAACTTTGTAGGATTATTCTTTACATCAAAGTATTTACATCTGTAGCCTTTTACGAACGTTATCAGAAAAACAAGGGAGATAACTAGCCTTTTCTGTTCGGCAACACACAACTTAGCGTTGGGCTTTTCTCGGAAACTATAAAAGTGACCGGGCTCAAATTTTATGTGAACGTGACTCATTGTGTTGTGAATAGCAATTTCTTCCTGTCCATCTGATGCCTCATATAATATTCAGAACTGCGAAAGTGACTCGATCGAGCGTTTGCTCTTCTTGTTAAAACGTATTATCATTAGATTAAACCCTCCCATGGGCGAGGGCTGGATGTAAAAAAACACCTGTCTGCTTATGCCACTACCCTCGTAAATAAAGAATTTGATTTTTTCTTTTTCTCTCTTTCTCTCTCTCTCTCTCTCTCTCTCTCTCTCTCTCTCTCTCTCTCTCTCTCTCTTTCTCACTTTCTCTCTCTCTCTCTCCTTTCTCTCTCTCTCTATCTCACTCTCTCTCTCTCCCCCCTCTCTCTCTCTCTCTCTCTCTCTCTCTCTCTCTCTCTCTCTCTCTCCCCCCGGCCCCGTCTACCATGTCCCCTCCCCCATCCACCCCCACCCCACGATGGGGACTACAATTCACCCCAGTGAAAGAGGCAGTTGGCCAGTATTGATACTTTTGTATTTTGGTGATACCAAAACGTTCGGTGTCCAGAGTACGTTGTCTCTCAGTTCGACCAGATTACAGTGTTCTAGATGGTCGAACGTGTAGCAAAGACCTGTACGTGTACGTGTATAGATATTGCGTCACCCATGACTCACTTTGTTCTCCAATGTTCCAAATTCATACGTTGTTTTGCTCCCACCAAGACTGCAGATCTTCGCAAACGCGTGACGTAA
Source organism: Littorina saxatilis (assembly GCF_037325665.1). Taxonomy (NCBI): domain Eukaryota; kingdom Metazoa; phylum Mollusca; class Gastropoda; order Littorinimorpha; family Littorinidae; genus Littorina; species Littorina saxatilis. The sequence goes on along the minus strand of NC_090257.1, from coordinate 30,658,843 downwards.
AAACTAGATTTGATGACGTTACCCGTACACGTTCCCGTACACGTCCTGAAAAATGCTGATCTAGATCTTGCTAATACCTTGCATGGTGGCCGAGAAAATCAGGCCATCGGGAGGAAAGGTATGTACCCAACTATTTCAACAATTGAGGTGACCGGCAGAAAGCTTGCATTGATACGGGTAGCCTTGGACAGTTGCGATGACAAGATACAGACTGCTCAAGATATTGCAAGGGTGATAAACGAACTAACAAGGGGCTTACGCTACGCTACCACCCAGCTTGTTCAGAATGTCAGAGCGTTTGGGGTAAAGGATGTAAAAGTAGCATGGCACATTTTCCAGTCATGTAAAAGTAGACCGAGAACGAAACAGAGAATAAGATCGATGCTGAATCAGTCTTGCGTGACCTCCTGGATATTCTTGAGACAAGAAACAACAAATAAACAAACAATCAAAATCCAAACAAACAAAACACCCCCACATCTTTATCGCTTGATGTCTCAAACTCTCAAGAAAACGTCGGATGTTTGTGTTCACCAATGGAGCCTCACCACACTGATGGATGAACAGATCATAGTACAGTGATTGTCATGATCAGTAAGCTATACGTTCGTACGGTCGTGACGAAGATTGATGTTGTTTCTCAGTTGACCCAGGCCTCACAGAGAGTGTTTGTTTACAGCGCGCAGACTCTCAGACGAGAGTGGATGGTTATGATTTGCTTCTCACGGACATGTGTCATTGTCAGAAAATACAGGGAGGGGCTCTGGGTTTTGTCTGTGTAGAGATCGCAGCTTACCCATGATTCATTGCTTTATTTGTATTCAGAAGAAATATGGCGACTGTGCGTGAGAGCGATAAATAAAAAGACCAAAAATACGTGAGTGCAGTATTGTAAGGTCTTTGTACTTGTATCCACAATTACTATGGTCATTGCGCGTGAGGGCAATAAATAAATAAGTAATGACCACAAAAATACGTGAGTACAGTATTGTAAGGTCTTTGTACTTGTATCCACAATTACTATGGTGACTGTGCGTGAGAGCGATAAATAAAAAGACCAAAAATACGTGAGTGCAGTAGTGTAAGGTCTTTGTACTTGTATCCACAATTACTATGGTCATTGCGCGTGAGGGCAATAAATAAATAAGTAATGACCACAAAAATACGTGAGGACAGTACTTTTTGGTCTTTATATTTGTATCCGTTTAACGCAATTTTGTTATAGAAAAAAGACGTGCGTCCCAATCTTTGGCATTCTCCGTTCCGTCAGCTGTGCGCTTCCCCATGTTCTCTACTCCAATCTGTTCCTCCACCAAAAATTCCTTGCACAGAATGGTCTTCAGCTTGAAACTGGGTTATTCTCCACAGCTGTGTACCATTTTGAGACATGCATTTTCAGTCCTTTAAATGATAATGACGTATATATATATTGAATGACAGCCAGAATGTATCCTTTTTACCTTTTTCAGTAATACTCCGATTAGATAATGATACAGACATGCCAAAAAAACCATTGTATTTATTTATTTTTGTCTTTGTCCTTGTCTTTTCCTTTTTATAAGTGTTAGTGTTCAAATCCGTCTCACAACCTTTTTGTTTCCATGTTACGAAGTTGACGTACTTTAATACCCTTGTAATTTACTGAACGTAGACAAGCAAACTGTGCAAGTATTTCTAATTCTTTCTCTGCAGGCCCATGATATACATGGAACCAGTTCGTATACATGAAATCAATTTTTTCTGGTTAAAGTATCTCACTTAAGTAACGAAATGTCAACATCGTTACATGGTTTCCACTGGTATACAGCTCTGGAGAATAAGCCAACTGTGTTATTCCACCCCATATGATGGTCAAAGCAGTGGCCGTTGGTAACGGGGAAACTCGGACGCCGAAATAAGCTTATCTGTTTGTTTTTACGCAGAGAACATCGGGGTGCAAAACGTGTTTGGAATGTTTAACATGTTTAACATTCCTTCATTGGGGATCTGAACCTGTCAGATTATGACAGATAGCAGAGAGAAATTCACGAAATGCTCGTAACTTTGAATACATGTATCTCGAAAACCAAACGACTGATAGCTCATCAGTCACTTTCAGGCTATCACCCACACGTTTACCTTAGGTTTTGACGTCATCAGACACAGCCGCGCATGCGCAGTGCCCAGAGCCAGAAGGTGTTTGTGTGTGTGTGGTTTTGTGTGTGTGTGGTTTTGTGTGTGTGTGCGTGTGTGTGTGTGTATGTGCGTGTGTGCGTGTGTGTGTGTGGGCGCGTGAGGGCGCGTGCGTGTGTGCCATATGGAGTAGGTGAGCGTGTGTGTTGGAGGGGCTCGCGCAAACGAGCGCGGACCCAGACTCTGCTCAAATGTACCACATTCAAGCTAGTTGATTGAAACAGTAGAAGAATGCTGTCACTTTCAGGTGCAAGTAGGCAAAAAAAATCAATGTGAAAGTGTCCACGCAGGTATGTGTGAAATCCCACCTTTGACGTACCGATACACAGGTAATTAGTGTGAAGTAAGAGACGGTTACATTTCAGTAAGTCAATTATCACCTGTGATCAGCAGGTGACAGTGCTTTCCAGGTAAATCTTTAACGGAGAGAGGAAAGGAGAGGGAGGTGGAAGGGAAGGAATGCGAGTAAGCGGGAGAGTGGAAATGACGAGAGAGAGAGAGAGAGAGACAATGACAATGACAATGACTATGACAATTCTTTATTTTACGAGGGTAACAGAATAAGCATTGGTATACTTTTTTGCATCTGGCCCTCGCCCTAAAGAGGGACTAAATCTACTATAATAACTACTACTACATACTTACATAATTAGTAAAACAGAATAATTTTATGTACATAAGTGCATTATATGAAACATTGTAGTTTATAAATGTTCATGACAAGGTGCAAAGTAAAAATTTGAGAGAGAGAGAGAGAGAGAGAGACAGAGACAGAGACAGAGAGAGACAGAGACAGAGAGAGCCAGAGAGAGAGAGAGAGACAGACAGAGAGACACAGAGAGAGAGAGAGAGAGAGAGAGAAAGAGAGAGAGAGGAAGAGAGAGAGAGAGCCAGAGAGAGAGAGAGAGAGAGAGAGAGAGAGAGAGAGAGAGAGAGAGAGAGAGAGAGAGAGAGAAAGACAATGGAGGTAATAGAGGGATGGAGGAATAGAAAGAGAGGGGGGCGAGGGAAGCAGAGGGGTAGAGGGGGAAGAGAGACAGAGATCGAGAGACAGAGACAGGGGAAATATTTCCAGATTGGGTTTACGCTAATTCAGTATGAACATTCTGAAAATACGTCATTTGGTTCACCCACACAAGCATCCGTTTAGTTCATCTATGCATTTTATTATTCGGTGACGCATATTGCAGCGTACCCATTTCTGGTGATATATTACCTCGACTTTACTGATTTCGTGACTGTGAAGTAAATACCTTGCATTGTGAACGCAGCTCGAACCAGTTCGCGTTGAACAAAAGACCAAAGACCTCAACACAAGTTACCAGGCACGATTCGATCATACACATTTTAATGTAAGTATTGGAAAGCGGACTATTGAAGAAATGTAGCCCACGTATTCTTTGTTCGTCGCGATATAACCTTCGTGGTTGAAAACGACGTTAAACACCAAATAAAGAAAGACAGAAAGAAAGAAAGTATTCTTTGTCGAAACGGCGAATGAGATTATCATTGAAGCATTTTGCTGCGAAACGTAATTGAATTTGAAACATTGTGCGTCTGGAATATCTTGCCACCCTAAATTTTACTTTGCTGTGAAATCTTTCATTGGTTTACTTTCTGCAGATTTTAGAGGATGGACTCTTAAGTTCCTATGTCAGCTCTTGGCTGAGGGGATGTTTGTAATTTTAAAATTGTATCATTCTTTGTTTGTTTGTTTGTTTGTTTCGTGAGTTTGTTTGTTTGTTTGTTTGTTTGTTTGTTCTTGATTTAATTTATAAAAGTGACATGTTTCTTTGACCATTTTTATAATATTTAAACTGGAGATTCTTGGGAGTTCTTAATGTGTGTCTTTTCATACCACACTCCTGCACGAATAGCACAAACCACAACTACACAAATAACTATCACTAGAAATAGACAGATCATATTCCACCACAGTATTCCAGTCACGCTAAGAGAGTCTTGAACGCTGCCCACTGTTACCTCGCAAAGCAATCGACAAAACTCAGTTAATCTCCATTAGGCTCGAGTGTTGATTGTTGCTGTGCCATCTTGAAGGTCATCACATTTCCCAAGTACCCGTACCTGCCTGACAAAGGTCGCGGCAAAAACCCGCATCAAATCCCACCTGTGTGTCGGGGTATGTGAGTACCCCACACGGGTGCGAACACCCTGTAATTTTCTAAATCACCCTGCCGTGTTAAAGGCTTCGACTTCAAAACGACCAATTAATCCTCCCGTGGCGTAAAGAGGGATCTCGTGTTAAAGCCGTCTTGGAGTCGCCTCCTTGGGCGACGTAGCTGTCTTGGCTGAAACATACCGTCCATGTTGTGAAAGCAATCATTTGCACCAGGGCATATCTGTTCAGGCTTTTACGTGAGAGTTCATTTTCATTTCTTTATTATCCCATCAGTTGCTGGGAAATTCGGGTCGCTTACTCCCAGTGGCAAGATAGCAGCAACAAGAGTCGCGCTACCCGGGTGTGTGCGTATTAATAATGTGTAAGCAGCCACCTGCACTTATTGTAGAAAGACCCAGGTCTTCTACGTGCCTCTGTGATGACAAGGGGGAGGGAGATGGATACCGTCTCTGAGCCTGCGCATAAAGTTGACCATGGACATGGATTCGAACCCGTGACCCTAGGATCACAAGTCACAACTTAGCTACCTGGCCCCCTTCAACTTTAACGCATACCAAATATCCTCACACAGGCTGGTTCCTATGCGGAGTGGGAATTTCTTGATGGATTGCTTTCGTAAATATTATGAGAATCTTAATCAAATGAGGCTGGGCGCTATTTTATGATCTGTGATAAAAAAGGGACGTAAGCTCTCTAAATGCATACACGTGCAACAAGAGTAAGTGAGAGTTATGCGGGACTAATCTCCGGGCACCTGAGAGAATATCAAGCATTGGGATGAACAAGCTGGCTGGCAGGCACAGAAACTAAATGGGCACTAGGTCTTCTTCTTCTTCTTCTTCTTCTTCTTCTGCGTTTGTGGGCTGAAACTCCCACGTACACTCGTGTTTTTTGCACGAGTGGAATTTTACGTGTATGACCGTTTTTTACCCCGTCATTTAGGCAGCCATACGCCGTTTTCGGAGGAGGCACTAGGTCTAGGATACAGGCGTAGCCACTTTCATCCTCAAATCGTAAATATTAATTCAGATAAAAATTCCCTTTGCACAGGATGCAGCCACGCTATTGATTTTTGGTATGTGTCTAAGTGAAAAGACGCTCTTATTCCACGTGAAAGCCTGGATATGACCTGGTCTGTGGTGGTAAACATGATCCTGTGCGTAATAAGGACGGTACCTTGACTCGACGGCTTGTACGCAGTACGGCTGGGATGATTTCAGCCAGTTGTAGTCTTGAACAACCCTTGTAGCGGCAGCCTTGGCTGACCTGTGCCTGAAATCGAGTGTGGCTGTTGTTGTTGTTTTCCCAAGTTCGAAAGTAACAGATTGCTACTTGATTATTTTGATGCCTCTCTATGCCCTTTTCACATTAATTTTGTACATTGAAAACCCGTATGCGGTGTTGTATAACGACGATCACGACTAGAAGACATGTGTTTATTCCGAGAGAGAAAAAAGCTCTTTCAATCACCTGCCGTGTAGTTAACACATCTAATGTTTGTTCAGACAGACGCAATGTCTGTTAATATTCTCACAAGGACTGCTGACATACCAGAGATATGATTTGTGCATGTCGCTATGGCACGATTTGGAGAGGGAGAGTAGAAGAGAGAAAACAGTCGCTTTCATTATTTTGTACTGTTCTTTAAACTTAATTGTGTTTCTCTCTTGTGCAACGGAGATAACATTTTCTCATGAATCACGATGAGGAAAATTGAAATTTGAGACTTTGAATCTTCTCCCTGTTGCTGAACTTGACGTTGCCATAATATTGTCCTTATCTTGGGTTACGACAATTAAATCTTTGAGTATGGCTGCTATGATTGGAAAGCTTGTGGACTGTTTGCACTTAGAAGTGCAGGTGTTTGTTTTACAATCCACATATAAGAGTTGGAAACCAAATGCTATGATTGGAAAGCTTGTGGAAGGCTTGTTTGTACTTAAAAGTGCAGGTGTTAGTTTTACAATCCACATATAAGAATTGGAAACCAAATGCTATGATTGGAAAGCTTGTGGAATGCTTGTTTGTACTTAGAATTGCAGGTGTGTTTGTTACAATCCACCTATAGAATTTGACACCAAATACCTGTGTCAGCTAGTCCATACTGAATAGTTGAAATTTGTGTTTTTTTGTGCTCGTACCACAAAATGCCCTTCTAAAAGATCAAAGATGTTTCGCGCCAAAGCAACCACAGAACGCAGGACAAAATGAACAAGGAACTTAGTCGATAAATATCGACAGGGGGCGGACAAATGGTTTACATGTGAAATGTGTGTATATGGGTGTGGTTCTGAAACAAACAAACCATGTGAACCCCCCCCCATCCCACCGCTCGCGGGCTGAACGACTGACGTCACATGTCGCTTCGGTCTTTTCCTGAGAAGAACACCGCGTGTACATAATACACAATTCGATCGCGTAGCACTGCCAATGCACATTTTCGCAACGAAAACCGTGCTACTGTTTCTTGTGTGTTAAATCTGAAAGCAATATAAGTGAACGAACAATTGAAAACTGATATCACGTTACTAAACTCCCAAACGTAATAAATTACTTCTGACTGCGGTACACAATACGGCAGTCACCTCTGCGAATGCTGTCGAAGAATCTAACCGAAAGTAAACATTCTGGGAATCTACGCGCATCGGCCTTGACGCAAGTTCAATACTTAGCCAATGAGCGCGCCGCGGCGAAGTTGGCCGCTGTAAGTCTCGCAGCGCTGGCTGGCTGAGCGAGTTGCGTGTCCATCCTTTTTTGGTCCAAGCCGCACCGTAGACCAGATTAGTAGGTGCTTGATTTTGGTATTTTGATTTTACATAACATTAAACCTTTCTTGGGGTTCATGGTCATGGCAACAGCCATAATAATATTATATCATGTATAATATTACATTTCAGCATATTTGAATTACATGTCATCATACCAAACTGTCATACATTTTTATTCCTACATCATTCTGATTGATCACAACCAAACCTACTATCAGTGGACACATCCAAATGTAAGCGCCTGTTCTTGACAACTTTTAATCGATCTAAAAATAGCAACTTGCTGGGCCCTCTGCCGCCAACAGACACTGTTTGGCCTGTAGGTAAAATGTACAATGTATTTTCTGATTTGTGCACAAAAGCTTTATTTCTTTTTTCTTTTTTTTAACATAACAATGTTTAATGTCACTGTATGTTTAAAAGACCATGGTCATATTTGTAAAAAAAATGTTAAATTAGAAAATAAATAACATTTTGGTTCATGATTTTTCCTACACCTGTGCTAAAAATAAGAAATAAAAATGTCGGGTATATAAGTCTCTCAAATACAGCTAGGTATGAATGGCTCGGTTTGAGTTTGTTGCGGTTGACCCTGCACAATGCGACATATCATGTTTTTGTTGAACAATTTTGACGTCACCCCTCCCATAGGGTGACGTATTTCACAACTTCCTGTGTTACACAAACTCTGTGATGACCAATTTTGACGTCACCCCTCCCATAGGGTGACGGATTTCACAACTTTCTACAGATGAACAATGTTGCCTTCACCCCTCCCATAGGGTGACGGATGTCACAACTTCCTGTGTACACAAACTGATGACGTATTTCACAACAAAATGGCGCTGCCCATGGTCAACCTCTAAACTATCCGTATAGAATGGGGGCGTCCTCGCCCCCATAATAAAGTTTGTGCCATTGGCTTACAAGAACAATAATGGCTGTCCTTTAAATGATCCCGAAAGTTGTCTTTGCGAACACTTCGCGAAGTGGTGACGCCGTGTTAGTGACGAGTTGTTTCCCTCGCGTTAATAGACATTTGTGAGAAAGGAATTGTCTCCCATGTCACTCTCTCTAATCCAGGAAAACCCGAAACATCGCCCTTGCTTTCAACCCTCCTGAGACGAAGATACTTAGAACCATAGAGGCGCCTTACTTTATATGTTGTTTTGTTTCCTGGCGAGGAACGGGCTATATATGGATGTAGGGTCTATTTGCCTATTTATTTTGGCGTGCATCGAACTGCTGCTTGGGGAACAATAGAAAGCTAATGCTGATATATTGTTATAGTTTACAGCTCATGGGCATATTCATGAAGAGAATATCCTCCTTGGGGCTGGTCTCTGGCCGTTTATTGGCGCCAAGGCTTCGTGCAGCGAGCTTCGCGAAGTCGACTTCGCCCAATTAATATGAGGCTTTATAGCCACCAGCCAGATACCACAGACATAAAAATAGAAGTATTCTTTTTTTCTGTGGCTTTATACCCGTTGTAACTTTTTTCTCTGCCCTTTGTGTTGCAGTGTGCTGGTGAGGCTTGAACCATGAAGTGCCACAGGTACCTCCTTGCCCTGCTGGTGCACGTCACATTGCTACACCTGTCGCTGGCACAGGAAGGTGAGCTGGCGCCGTTTTTGAGTCACTTGAGAAAAAGTGACTCTATGTAATCGGTCAGTGTTAGTCTGTCCGGCCGGCCGTCCGGCCGGCCGTCCGGCCGGCCGTCCGTAGACACCACCTTAACGTTGGACTTTTCTCGGAAACTATCAAAGCGATCGGGCTCATATTTTGTTTAGTCGTGACCTCCAATGACCTCTACACTTTAACGATGGTTTCGTTGACCTTTGACCTTTTTCAAGGTCACAGGTCAGCGTCAAAGGAAAAATTAGACATTTTATATCTTTGACAAAGTTCATCGGATGTGATTGAAACTTTGTAGGATTATTCTTTACATCAAAGTATTTACATCTGTAGCCTTTTACGAACGTTATCAGAAAAACAAGGGAGATAACTAGCCTTTTCTGTTCGGCAACACACAACTTAACGTTGGGCTTTTCTCGGAAACTATAAAAGTGACCGGGCTCAAATTTTATGTGAACGTGACTCATTGTGTTGTGAATAGCAATTTCTTCCTGTCCATCTGATGCCTCATATAATATTCAGAACTGCGAAAGTGACTCGATCGAGCGTTTGCTCTTCTTGTTTAATTTTATTATCCCATTGCTGGAAAATTTGGGTCGCTTCCTCCCAGTGGAAAACTATCAGCAACAAGAGTCGCGCTACCCAGGTGTCACTTATGGTAGAATGACCTTGGTGTTTTGCGTGCTACTGGGGTGAATATCACGTGCTGGGGTCCAGCGCGTAAGAAAAATGTCAATTTCCTTGGAAAAAGAATAACAAGGTGTTGATATCGTTGTCGCTCAATGGTGATATGGTAAGCACGCAGACATACACGTACTGTTTCTACCTGCTCCCAAATAAAGGGTAACTCTTTCAACAATATTTTCGAAACGACAGAGACAGAGGGAGAGACAGACAAACAGACAGGCACACGGATGGATGGACGGACAAACAAACTAACAGACAGACAGACGGATGGACTGACAGACAAACAGACAGAACTTTTGTAAACTGCGGAGAGAGATCAGCAGGCAGACAAACAGACATGACTTAAAATTTACAACATACAACACGTAAAATGTACATGACTTAAAATTCAAAACCCCATGCATTGACGTGTCAGTAAATTTGGCAAATAGGTCTAGATGAATGTTTTACAAAACGATCGAGGGGAAAACTTACTGGTTCATAATTCAGAATTGAACATGTCTTTTTTTCAGATCTTTGTGAGCCAGACTTCGGATACGAAACGTTTATGATGCTGACTGAAGATACGGAAATTGGTGAGAACTTCTTTCTGTACACGAACATACACGTGTACGAACACCCTTTATGCACAGAGCAATTGGTTGTCATTTTAAACTGCTGATTCTTTCATGCATGTTTTAAATCTGCATTGAATTTGATTGTGTTTGATAGAAACACAAAGGACAGTGTGTGGTTGGTTCCGTGTTTCGTTGGTTTGGTTGTTGGCTGGTTTGATTAAATTGGTGGGTGGTTTGAGTGGCTGGGTAGGTGGTTTTTAGTTGCGTAGGTAGGTGAATGGTTGTTTGGCAAGTGTAAATGGATAGATGTATTTGAAGAATGGATTTTACAGTACAGGGGTGCTTGTTAGGTTGATTGACTTGATCCTTCGTTGGCTTGTACTGTAACATGTATTTGACCAGGTTTCCAGTTGGCTGGCTGGTTTTCTCGCTGTCTGGCTGGCTGGATGAATGGAGGGTGGGTGGGTGGTTTGAATGGATGGATGGACATATGGCTGGATGGATGGATATATAAATGGATTGGTAGGTGGGTGGGTCTATTGGTGGACGGACGGACGGAAGGTCGAATGAAAGAATTGGTGATAGTACAGTACAATCGAGTACAAACCAGTTCTACCACACCCATTTGCAGGCAAAGTGGTCCTCAACGTGACGACAGCGGGGTCAGCAGACGACATGAACCTGACCCTAGTGGCCAACGACTACTTTGGTTTCAACGACACCACCCAGCAACTGTATGTCCAGCGACAACTAGACGCTGACGTCCAGAGTTCGGCCCCCACCTACCGCCTGGTCATCAACTGTCAGGAAGCACAGAAACAACCGGTAGGCTTTGGGGTGTGTCTGGTGTGTGGTGTGTGTGTGTGTGTGTGTGTGTGTGTGTGTGTGTGTGTGTGTGTCTGTGTGTATGTGTGCGCATGTGTGTGTTAGTGGGTTTGTGTGCGTGCGTACGTGCGCGTGGGCGTTAGTGATTGCGTGGATGCGTGCGTGTGTTCAGTTATTCAGAAATGTACATTTTTAAGAAATTACGAGGTATATTGCGAATATTTTTAAGTGATTGTTGTTAATTGTCATTTTCTTGTACTCGCAGTTAATTTGATACTGTACTTTGATTGAAGTTCTTAAGTGTTTGATCAAAAGGTCTACAACTCACAACTTTTAGATTATGTGGAACACTGTGTCACTGTCATTTTAACCATTTTTAAAGCTTATTCGTATGATTTCTTTTTAATGAAGCTTATTTGTGCACTCTCAGGTACGGATTGCGGTGGTAATAACAATAGGAGACGTCAACGACAATCCGCCCAAATTTGACCAGGATCATTACAATATTTCCTTGGGAGAGGTGAGTGTGTGTTTGGCAGTTAAGCAATTGAATGTTGGTAGCGGTCAACAGATGATATGTGCTTTAATTAGTTGCTTGAATTGATTTGGTCAAAGACTTCCTTAATTCAGCCTGGTCTTAAATAATAATAATAATAATAATAATAATAATGGAAACTTATAGAGCGCTTACCTAGAAGCTCTAAGCGCTTTACAATGACATTGCTATACACATGTACAAAACCAAAATACAGCATTAAGACACAAAAAGAACAGGAGTACAAAAGCAAATTCATCGTTTAAATCCATGCAGTCAATTCGCGAAGTCTTTTTACCGA
>NC_090257.1:30562223-30644723 GCF_037325665.1 Littorina saxatilis | reverse complement strand
ACGTCATGTACAATTTCCAGAGACACGTACGACAAAGCACGAGGTATTAGGGACACACAGAAAATGAGAGTACACGCCGACGAACACGTTGACAGTGGGGCGAGCTGTGTTGTGAACATTGAAGCACGTGAGCCACGGAGCCACATTCCATCCGGGGCCTGCCTCGCAGCAATCCATTGACTCCACGTGCGTGGCTACTGACAGTGACAACTTTACGTCAGGGAGTGACACAGAGGAACCTGTCGAAAAGCTGTTGGCTGAAGCTGAGAAGAATGCATTGGAAAGGGAGTACATTCTAGGGGACATAAAAGAGTTTGCTGTAGAAATGACTATGAACCCCAGAACAAGACAGAAACTGCCCTGTGTGCCAGACAAAACAATCAATCAATCAATAGAATTTATTTCCAAAATGCAAAAGCACATGATTTTGTTTTGAATGTTGCAGTAAATCATATATCCACGTCCACACTCACATTCACACCCATGGTTAAATACTATTTGCACAGCCGACTAGAGTCCCCCCCCCCCCTTTCTCCCACCCACCCACCCAAAAGAAGCACAGGACTAGTGTACTGCTCTGCATGAGCGTCCACACAAGCACCAACAACAGATTCAGAGTGCAGACAAGATGGCCTCTGGGAAAAAACTGTTCCTGAAACGACTAGTTCTAGTCTTCAGGGCTCTAAACCGCTTGCCCGAGGGGAGAAGCTCAAACAGAGGGTTGGCTGGGTGAGTGGTGTCGCCGATGATACTATTGGCTCTCCGGATGAGCCGCGTGTTGTACAATGAGGCGATGGATGGTAAGTCGCACCCAACTATCCGTGATGCCTGTCTCACGATCCTATCCAGTTGTGCTTTCTCTTTTTCACTAGCGCCACTATACCACACAGAGATCGAGAAGCACAAGATGCTTTCCACTGTAGCTCTATAGAATTGCTCAAGGATGCTCCCGTTAAGTCTAAGAATAAGTCTTTGAAGAGAGTGGTGTACAATGTTTCTTCTAAACAGCTGCTTGCAAAATCTGAAGACTTTATATTCACGTACGACTGCATCAAAGCTGAAACACTCTACTGGGCGTTTAACAGGGACAAAGTAGACATGAGTTCGGATGAAGCAGAGCGACTGGCATTCATTGAAGAGACCACGGATGTGCGACGAAAACTCTACCGACGCGAAATAGACCATGTGACCAAGGACTTAAACGCTCTGGTTAATCTTCTCAGGGTTTACCTTCAAACTTGAACTTTGATATATCGCACGAACATTGGCAATGAAACCATGTGTGAACACAAACTGTATCGGAAAACTACGCGTCTGACATTGGACACACCAAGTCAGTAAACAACGGGTGTACGCGGACACGCGTTCGATTTCGAAAAGTGTTGTATTAATTATGCCCGATCCCCCCATCCCCACTTGGTCATGGGCAGATTGCCTAACCAGTAAACCATTTGAGTCTTGAGTCTTGAGTCTCTCTCTCTCTCTCTCTCTCTCTCTCTCTCTCTCTCTCTCTCTCTCTCTCTCTCTCTCTCTCTCTCTCTCTTCGTCTCTTTCTGTTTCTGTTTCTTGCGCGTGTGTGTGTATGCATGTGTGTGTGTAGGTATGTTTGTGTGTGTGTGTGTGTGTGAGGGGGGGTGCAAGTTTTTATATGCGTTCGTGCGCGCGTGTGTGCTTATGTATGTGCGTTCGTGCCTATGTGCGTTCGAGAGGGAGAGAGTGTACTTTGTCAAACTGACCTTCACGGCGTGTTTGCAATTGTTTCTTCTTCTTGTTGTTCAGAACGACTTGAGCGACATCAAGCTGAGTTCCACGGCCTTGCTGACCATCGTGGTGACCGACGAGGATGACCTCAACCCTGTCTTCACCAGCCCCCTCTATGAGGGCTTCGTCCTCGCTGATGCCGCCATGGTAAGTCTTACGTCCTGTCCTTAACTAGGCAAAGTATACTTCGCGAAGCTTGCTGCACGAAGCTTTAGCACTGAGTTTAAACAAGATTTTTAAAAAGACTAAAAGTAAAAGGACTTCGCGTATCCTTCGCGAATTCGTCTTCGGGATCAATGAAGGACCGCGTACCGGATTAATGTTGAACTTTGGGGTTTTAAATTCATAGCTCACAATCCGGCGGCATTAGGGAATTTTACCAAAGCAAATAAAAATTCTTGTGAAATTCATTGACGGATTGAGCCCAAAAATTAACATTACCAGTGATACAGGTGATGACCTAAAGGGGGTCAGGACACCATCGTCCCCAAAGAGAAAGAAAGCTGGGAAAAGAACGACGATCAAAGCCTCGGTGTATGCTAGGTTATTCAGGGGACAGAACTCACACATAAACATTATTCGAGTTACCGTACGTAACTCACATGTAGAGGACAATGTAGATACGAGAAAATGCCCTTAACGTTTCTGCTCTCATCCGTTTAAAGCCATATGTACTCGATGACTATACACGCTAATTGCTTTACCAACAGCTGGAGACATGCTAAATTAAGTTCCCTGCAAAATATTGTGGTCTAGGACCCCTTCAATGTTGAGATATGTTAATTTTCATTTTGATCTGGATCGTCCTATTTATAGATTTGCCAACAGAGGTAGCGTTGACGCAAGGGAAATAACTCCGCGTCTTTGTTTACATCCAAAGTTTTTGAGACTCTAAAACAAGCTGTAATGCATGTATATGGTCCGCGCATGGCGACATATCGTCATTACATGGTCTTATGGTGCGTTTGACATCGATTATGGGCAAACTACACTTTGTAAACACGGGAGCGCGTACATATGCCTTTAAGTTAGGAACCTATTTTTACTATATGTTTACGACCGTTTGCATATATAAAACGTTTGACCGTTTGTTTGGGGGGTTTACCCCCCCCCCCCCCACATCTAATTTAAGCTCAAACGGCCAATAAACACACAAACAGTATCTAAGTGTGGTCAGAGAAAAAAAACTGACAAACTGACGGACAGAGTGAAGCTTATGTACACCCATTTACGAGGGTGTAATAATTATAGCTACAGAAACACGGTGTAGCTCCCCATAACGGAGTTTGATTGACGAAATTAGAGGGGTGTGCGTAAGTGTGTGTGTGGGGGGGGGGGGGAGGGGAGGGGGACGACCATACACGTAGAAGCCAACTCCTGCATAACATGAGTGTACGCGTAGAAAAGAAGAAAAAGAAGAAGACGGACTAGGGAATCGGGCTAGACATCTTTAGAGAGAATCCATACACTCCCTAACAGCGCTGGATTTGTATTCAGTTGGCCGCTGTCAGCGTGAGTTCGATCCCAGGTTCGGCGGAAATTTATTTCACAGAGTCAACTTTGTGTGCAGACTCTCTTCGGTGTCCGAACCTCCCCCCGTGTACACTACATTGGGTGTGCACGTTAAAGATCCCACGATTGACAAAAGGGTCTTTCCTGGCAAAATTGCTTAGGCACAGTTAATAATTGTCTACCTATACCCGTGTGACTTGGAATAATAGGCCGTGAAAGGTAAATATGCGCCGAAATGGCTGCAATCTACTGGCCGTATAAAATTTCATCTCACACGGCATCACTGCAGAGCGCCTAGAACTGTACCCACGGAATATGCGCGATATAAGACTCATTGATTGATTGATTGATTGATTAATTGTTTAACCGCAATCTTGTGGTAAGAAAGGGATTTAACGTCTCTTTTTAATTGATTTCATCTTTATTTTGTAGGTAGTATTGGATGTATCCAAGTTTTATTGTCAGCGCTTCCTATATCCAGGGAAACTATTTTACTGATTTTTTGTTGCCAGGCTTTGCAACATTGATAATTTGTATTTGCACGCCTGACAAATGGATTGACCTTAGCACCGAACGCGTTCGAGTTTATCTCGTTTCTGTTTCACGTGCGTCTTTGCAGAACTCGCCTGTGAACGTGACTCCTGACATCCGGGCGGCTGACGCTGACGTCACACTGGATGTTCCGGTTGTCTACTCTTTCCACGGTAGGTACACGTGACCAGTGCCATACGCTCTTTCATGTTTATTACATGTTAATCGTCCCTCCTTCGTCCACAGTTAGACATGAGCATGCACACTTTGCCTAAAGTCATTCGCCTTCATACCCCCGAAAAACGAAGCATTGCAGCTTGAAAATGGTGAGGTAGAAACATGTAAAACACTGCTCTTTCGAAGCTCGAACATACTTTTGTTACCGTTTGTCGATAAGATCGTGGTGATTTTGGGTCTTGGAGTCTGTGATATGCTGGTCATTCAGTTATCTTTCAGTCTGGATATCTGACTTGCTAAGGGACAACGATTTTACATGACTCCTTTGGACCGGACAACTTTCAAGTTTGTATATCCTTAAGGTGACCGCGGTTAGTGTTCCTGTTTGAATACTGTTAACTTTTAGTCAAAGTCACTTATTGTGAAAATATGAGGTTTGCAAAGTGTTGACAGAGTTTGGACCTGAACCCAGAAACGTGTCAGCCATTGCTTGATTCACAGATGACTTTGAAAATGACAGTGCCTATATAATGTTTGTTCTTCGTGCCCGTCATCAGAGCAGGGGGGTTTGTGAAAACTGTGTCCGTTAGTCCTTTTTAATTGCGTTTTAGAAAAAAAAAGGTTCCGACAAACCTATTGCATGCTGCGCTGAAGTTTCAAGATGTTTCCGGGACAAAGTATTAAAACATTTCAACAAAGTACACACTGCGCCAGTCAAACGGCTTTACTTTCCAAAGTTTTCTGTTTGGGAGGATTTAGTGAGGTTTCCCCTCTTTGTTTTCTTTCCATCGATGTCAACATGGACAGTAATTTCAAATGCAAATAACCCCAGGACAGAAGTAGCCTTGAAACAACCAATGTATCTGCACGCGCGACAGAAGCAAGTAGAACACAGCACCGTAGAAACAGCACGCTTTTTTTCACCCAGGTTGAGCGTAGAACTTTTGCAACGATGTTTGTCTTTTTGTTTTACTAAGGTTACTTTACAGTGATCAACACCCACGCCCACCAACACCCACGCCCACGCCCACCAACCCCCAATTCCACCCACAACCTATCTTTCATTTAGCCTTGCACAATTCCACTTCGCCCCCTCTCCTTTAGAAACCGAAATTGTCTCTTTGAATACAGTAAATGATGATCGCAGGCACATTCCATATCGTGTGAGTGATCATATTCACCGCAATATGTCCGGGTTTTATACGAGACATAAAAGCATCTTTCAACTTACACACATACCAAGAATCAACATGCTGGCTAATCCATGTGCAGAGTTGGAATTGTTTGATAAATTATTGTTAAAAGGGACCCCTGTTTCTATCTGCGAGATTCATTCAGCAACAACAACATCATCAACAGCAACAACAACATCAACAACAACAACAACAACAACATCCCCACTCTGCACAGAAAGCAGCCGGGCTGTTGAATTTTTGGTATGTGTCCAAATGGAAGGATGTTCTTCTTGCATGTAAAAGTCTGGGCACATCTGTGGTGGTTTGTTTGTTCGTTCATGGGCTGAAACTCCAACGGCTTTTACGTGTATGACCGTTTTTACCCCGCCATTTAGGCAGCCATACGCCGCTTTCGGAGGAAGCATGCTGGGTATTTTCGTGTTTCTATAACCCACCGAACTCTGACATGGATTACAGGATCTTTTTCGTGCGCACTTGGTCTTGTGCTTGCGTGTACACACGAGGGTGTTCGAACACCGAGGAGAGTCTGCACACAAAGTTGACTCTGAGAAATAAATCTCTCGCCGAACGTGGGGACGAACTCACGCTGACAGCGGCCAACTGGATACAAATCCAGCGCGCTACCGACTGAGCTACATCCCCGCCCTGACTGAGCTACATCCCCGCCCTGACTGAGCTACATCCCCGCCCTGACTGAGCTACATCCCCGCCCTGACTGAGCTACATCCCCGCCCTGACTGAGCTACATCCCCTCCCTCTATCTGTGGTGGTAAATATGATCACCCCCAGGAGAAGAAATGTATCTTCAAACGAAGGAAAGAAAAGCTCTTCCCTACCCGAACCACCCCTCATCTCATTCTCCGCACTGAAAGTGTACTCTGCCCACGTTAAAGTGACGTTTTTGACATCTCAATTCATTCAGTTGTTTTTACATTTAGTCAAATTTTGACTAAATGTTTTAACATAGAGGGGGAATCGAGACGAGGGTCGTGGTGTATGTGTGTGTGTGTGTGTGTGTGTGTGTGTGTGTGTGTGTGTGTGTCTGTCTGTCTGTCGGTATGTCTGTCTGTGTGTGTGTCTGTCTGTGTGTCTGTCTGCGTGTGTGTGTGTAAAGCGATTCAGACCAAACTACTGGACCGATCTTTATGAAACTTTACATGAGAGTTCCTGGGAATGATATCCCCGGACAGTTTTTTCTTTTTTTCGATAAATGTCTTTGATGACGTCATATCCGGCTTTTTGTAAAAGTTGATGCGGCACTGTCACACCCTCATTTTTCAATTAAATTGATTGAAATTTTTGTAAAGCAATCTTCGACGAAGGCCGGACTTTGGTATTGCATTTCAGCTTGGTGGCTTAAAAATGATTTAATGACTTTGGTCATTAAACATCTGAAAATTGTAAAAAAAATATTTTGTTTTATGAAATGATCCAAATTTACGTTCATCTTATTCTTCATCATTTTCTGATTCCAAAAACATATAAATATGTTATATTTGGATTAAAAACAAGCTCTGAAAATTAAAAATATAAAAATTATGATCAAAATTACATTTTCGAAATCACTTTCATCTTATTCCTTGTCGGTTCTTGATTCCAAAAACATATAGATATGATATGTTTAGATTAAAAACACGCTCAGAAAGTTAAAACAAAGAGAGGTACGGAAAAGCGTGCTATCCTTCTCAGCGCAACTACTACCCCGCTCTTCTTGTCAATTTCACTGCCTTTGCCACGAGCGGTGGACTGACGATGCTACGAGTATACGGTCTTGCTGAAAAATTGCAGTGCGTTCAGTTTCATTCTGTGAGTTCGACAGCTTGACTAAATGTTGTATTTTCGCCTTACGCGACTTGTATAACATTATTGGCACATGTAAACAATATGAATTAATTAATGAACGCTACGTATATGGCAGCCTTTAACGAAAATAGATTAATTAGTCTTACGATAAAAATTTAAGAAATCGATCCAAACATGATTTCATCTTATTCTTTATTATTTCCTGATTCCAAAAACATATAGATATGATAGGTTGTATTCAAAACAAGCTCCGAAAGTTAACAAGAATATAGAAAAGCGCGCTTTCCTGCTTAGCACAATACGCTACCGCGCTATTCTGGCGTGTTAATTTCACTGCGTTTTGCACGTGGAAGGTGAGCGATTTCCTTCTCGCGGGGATTGACGAAGCTGTACTGTCTTGGTGAAAAACTACAGTGCGTTCAGTTTCATTCCGTGAGTTCGACAGCTTGACTAAATGTAATAATTTCGCCTTACGCGACTTGTTATTTCATGTCATTAGTTTGACTCCAAAATTTCATGTTTTTGTTGACTTGATTAGTATTTGCAATAACTTGTGACATGAACACAGTAGAGCGTTTTAATTTTGTGTCTCGCTTTATCTTAGATTTTGTAGACGTGCTAGATGACTTTTGTGTGTGAAATATTTACATCGATTAATTAATATGTGCACGCTTTCTTCTTGATTACGTTGCTATATTTGCCTTCAACTCTGAACTAAAATATCTGAAAACTTCTTAATTGTATTTTTTTTTAAATGTGTTTGTGTGTTTGTTTGTTTATGTATTTAATTGATTGACATGCCACGTATAGTTTTGTTATTTTCGGCTCCTTTTTAGTTTTATACGACTGAAATTAGATTATTAAGATAAAGACAATTGAGCAGTGAGAAACAAAGCGCTGTCTAAAATTTTGCCCTTTTTATTAAAAAAATGCGTTTACTGTCATGTGTTTTTTGACCATAACAAAGCTTATAAAATCTCTCTCAAAAGAACAAAATCCTATTTTTGCTAGTTTCTATCTACATAAGCAGCACTGTGACTTGACATTAAATACCTACCTAAGAGATGTACACAGCTGTATACAATTTATAGATCTTTTTTCAGGGTCTTCATACATAGATGGCGAATTCAACCATCGTGGTACATTTTTCTTTTGTGTGAAAAAAAACACCCCGAATCAAATCACTAAAGCTTGCTTGGTTTTATTATACAATTTTTCTTTGTGTATTTTCACATATTACTTTCGGCATTATCTTTTTGCGTGCGCTAATGTACACAGAGTGGAATGAATATCGAATGTCTTTGAGAACTAATCTTTTCAGTGTGGTATTCTGGCACGAAACACAAATCAATATATTCCAGGATTTTTACAATTTCTTCAATTTTATTATCAACCCGTTGATCGCAAATGTACGCAGTGATAGCGATTTGATATACTTCATACCTATAATGGTTCATATTCATACACAATAATGTTAAAACACCCAGTAAGCCTTTTCGGTTATAAAACCATAAAACCTGTAAATTCGCATATGTTACAATAATCTCTATTCATATTCAGTTATGAATCTTTTAGCTTCACAGACGTTAAAAAATCGAATATCGTTCTTAAAAACAGCAAGTCACGAACGTCCTCTTCATAAGTGCATGAAGACGGTTATTCCTTGGTTTTGTTGCTTCAAGGAATGCCGATGTATATTTTACTACTTTTATCATTCCAATATAGATAAACTGCATAGTTTATTACTTTTATCATTCCAATATAGATAAACTGCATAGTTTATTACTTTTATCATTCCAATATAGATAAACTGCATAGTTTATTACTTTTATCATTCCAATATAGATAAACTGCATAGTTTATTACTTTTATCATTCCAATATAGATTAACTGCATAGTTTATTACTTTTATCATTTCAATATAGATAGACTGCATAGTTTATTACTTTTATCATTCCAATATAGATAAACTGCATAGTTTATTACTTTTATCATTCCAATATAGATAAACGCCTAACGTTCCAGAATTCAGAATCAAAAATCAAGAATGGAAAGTTATTGGAACTTGTAATTTATGAAAAAACTAAACATTAAATTGTAATTATAATGATTGTATTGTTTTGTTTTGTCATGAAATAAACGTTCTAATAACTTACTATTCTTGTGTTTTTTTTTAAAATTCTTATTACTTTTTCGAGTCCTTTGATTTCATGGACATGAAAGAAACATTTTCGTGGGTACAAAATCCGAAGGGTGAAGTTTGTCTCCATAAATGAACAAGGACGATTGCTTCTGGCTTGCATAATGTATTGAATACGTATGCCTATTTTATTGCTTTTCGACCTAAGCTGTTCCGAGATGGCAGAAACGTAAGTTAGGTGGTGTATGATGTTCACTGAGTCTGTTCTATTCACCGATTGTTCACTGAATGTTTACTAAGTGTTCACTGAGTGTTCTGGCCTGTGCACCGATCTGTTCAGTTCAAGTCAAGTCAATACACGTCAGTGGCTTATTCAACTACCCCTCTGTTCATTTTGTAAACTTGACATTTTGAATGAGAACAGGCAACAACAACAAAATTACAAAAGAAAAAAAGGAAATATTGTTCAGATATGTCTAAACCAAATCATAGATAATGCCTTTACCTGGTTGCAAGTAACTGCCATGAAAGCGACTAATTTAAAAACAAACTTGTTAATAATTCAAGAGGTATGTTTGGTATATCGGTCTATTATATTGTGGACAAAACTGACATTCTTAAACAGCAGACGCTTGTGATTTGGGCTGCATAACGAGTTGGGGAAAGAATTATTAATGGGGTCAAAGTTTTGATTTGGTATTGGTTGAAAAGGTGGATTTAATGGAAAAGGCTATAACTTTTACAAGAATAAAGGGGAAAATACTACAGTTTACTACAATGGTCAGTGAAGAAATTTTGCATTTCTTTGGATCATATTTCTTTCTTGTGGTTTTTCAATGTGTTTTTTATGTTTTTGCAGCTTTTGATGTATCGTTTTTCTTCTTCTATATTTTGTTTTTTTTAATTTGTGTTTTTCTTCGTTTTTGTATTTACAATTTATATTTTGCGATTGTGTTGTATTTGACATTTTCTTTGTGTTGCTGGTTGATCTTGCTTTTCTTCAACCCCATAATAATGTTGACATTTTATTCTTTCTTTTATGTCATTAAAACATAAAGCTTACGTTCGTCGTTTCATGTTACAACAGATCAAATTTTTCTTTTTGACAGAGGTAATGATACGTTTTGCTGACCTTTTTTCTCTTATCTTCCTCGCTTTTAAATAATAATCCCCCTTACCTTTTTTTCTCTTGTATCGTCTTTTACAGAGTAAAAGCATTTGTGTTTCAGAACAGTAATAGTGCTAAGCAAGGTGGTGGTTGGTGTTATTCTTACATGCATAACTTGTGTTACTCAACCACCTCGGTCGGTGTACAGTTTTAACGTACGCTGTTTACATTAGAGCCTTGTATTTTCGTATACTCTCATTGTGAGCGTTTGTTCGATTGAAGCAAAAGCGTGTTTCTACAGTAGCTCCTTGGCATAAATGAAAAAAATATGTAGGGCTAGCAATGGCAATTGGTTACTTTTATTATTATGATGTGGTCCTGCTCCCCCTCCTCCTTCCCCAACGCCCCCCCCCCTTGCGCTCCCCTTTCTTCTCCAGAAAAGAATACGGTTTGTGTATTTTATAGAAAACTTTAAATGATGAACACCATGAACACATTTCTCTCAGATGTAAGGCGTCATTTTAGTTGTGGTTTTTTTTATATAGTTTTTTTCTCGTTTTTATCTCAATTTTAATGAAGCCCATTGGACGGGCATATTCTCGATAATATTCCCAAAGAATTAGTCAAATTATTCACGAAAAATGGATTTTTGTCGTGTCTTGTCTGAGTGTTTAACTAATTTTATCCTACATACGCTGGAAAGATCACCCATGTCTGAACTTAACCACATCTTCACACTTCATGCGTATATCATGTAAATGAGGCCGGGTCAAACTACAGCCTGACACGGACCTAATTACACGGAAGTAATTTTCCACTGCTCATGATGGCATGATTCTAACACATTCTGATCCACTGATCTCACCTACTCACACTTGCCCTAACGTTTTGTGTATTCCGTCCTCATGAGCTTTTATTAAAATGCCTGACGGTGCCAGCCAATCGTAACATCGTACCCTATTCCCCCGGAATCGGGATATGACTGCCTAAATGGCGGGGAATACGGCCAGCCACGTACAAACAAAAAATACTCGCGGCTACGAGTGTACGTGGGAGTCGCAGCCCACGAACGAAGGAGAAGAAAAAGACGAGGGTACGATACTTCGATCGACTGGCACTTTTATACAAGCTCCCGTGGTCCTGTTTAATTTGCACGTGAATAAAATCTAACAACGTTGGCGTTTACTAAACTGAAAATGGAGTGCTCTTTGATTTTACAGCATGTGCATGATGTGTGAATGTGTCACTGCTGTTCCATGCACTCTCCACCCCCCCACCCCCCCCCCCCCCCCCCCCCACCCCTCCCCTCACATCCTCCCCAGCCTCAGTCCTCACGGTCATCTTCAACCTCAACCTTACCCTCAGCCTCAACCCCCCCCCCCCCCATGATCAATATTTGATTAATAGCAAACCAGTTGGCTAGTTTTCCAAACCAGTCTATTTTTTGTTCCTGCTTGTATAATCATTATGTTTATTACCCGCATGATTTCAAGTTTCCCAAATCAATCTGCGGTTTTGTACTGCTTTTGCATTATGTTTATTAAGGCAAGTGCATATTATGTTTTCAATTATTTCACCTTGCAGGTTTTGGTGAAGTTAATTGCCCTGTTTATTCTGTGAACATATTTCTGTATGCTTGCTCCTTGCTTGTACAGTACATACAGGCTTTATTAGCATTTTACGACTATTCAGTATCTTTTGTTGCATCAAAGATGTCTATACAGACTTTGCAGGCAAAGCTTTTAACCATGCCGTTTTAAAAAAGCGTGTTTATCATAGCAAAGTTTGCTGCAAACGTAAAGAAAAGACGAGGTGCATATAATGATTTTTATTTTTTTTGTATTTATTTATCTGCTTCATTGTTAAGTAATCGGGTTTTTTTCCTATATTTCAGTATTTTACCCCTTCCCCCTACTTTGCAGACAACATTTGCATTTGTAATATTTTATCTTTTCTTCAAAAGTTATTCCCAGGGAGTTCTTTGAATTATGATTGTGTAAACGCGTGTGATGCTTTGTGATTTTTTTCTGGGGGGGGGGGGGGGAGACTCATCAGTTGTTTTGTTAATGAATGTAAACGTACATTTGCATTATAAGAACATCGAAAAAGCTTGGTCGGTTCTTTATGTGGTGTTTAACGTCGTTTTCAACCACGAAGGTTATATCGCTACGGGCTTGGTCGGTTAAGTTCCTCTATTGTTTTGATTACATTGCATCGTCAGTTCGTTTGTTCATACTGCAGTGTGTTGAAGAAAAGATCATAACGTTACAATACAAATACGTAATCAAGACTAGATCCGTACTTTTCCGTTTGTTTCTACACAAATTCTTTCGGCATGTCACTTTCTTACAAATATATAAATTTAATATTTCATTTCCCCTCTCGATGTTCTCTACAGATGAGAATTTTATATCATTCGTGATAGTTGTGTTCTATATTTTTTTCCATTTTTCTTGGTCTTACATGTATTTAAGAAGAAGAAAAGAATGTGTGCATGTCAAGACTGGGTCACGACATAATATGGTTTGTCTGTGTGAAAACATACTGCAAAGCTAAGACAAAATTCGAAAGCTTTCACATAAAGAACTACAACTTACCAATACAAAGACGCCTTCAGCAAAACTGTTTGTGATGGATTTTCAACAAAAGATAATTTTACTTTTCCAATGTTCTTAGTCTTACGTGTATTTTAGAACTAAGAAACACATAGAGACCTACAACTTACAACAAAGAAGACACCTACAGTAAACATTATTGTGATGGATTTGTATCTTTAGATGCGCGTGGATCACAGAATGTGTTCGCCATTAACGAAACGACAGCTCAGGTACGCCTGGTGGCCCCCATACGGCCCACCAAGGTCTCCATGGTGGTTCAGGTATACAGTCACAAGTGCAGTCTGTCTATCTGTCTGTCTCTGTCTCTGTCTTTGTCTCTGTCTCTCTCTCTCTCGCTCTCTCTCGCTCTCTCTCTCTCTCTCTCTCGCTCTCTCTCTCTCTCTCTCCCTCCCTCCGTCTCTCTCTCCCTCCCTCCCTCCCTCCCTCCTTCTCTCTCTCTCTCTCTCTCTCTCTCTCTCTCTCTCTCTCTCTCTCTCTCTCTCTCTCTCTCTCTCTCTCTCTCTCTCTCTGTATGTCGCTCTGTCTTCGGTTTGAAAGAACTTCTATACAGCTCACCGTTTTAAGCCATTCATTAAAGGACAGAACATTGATTGATTGATTGATTGATTGATTGATTGATGGATGGATGGATTGATTGATGGATTGATGGAGGGATTGCGTGGTTGGTTGACTGGCAGACTAAATGGTTAACAGTTTGATTGATTAAAAGGTTGACTAAAATGTTGATAAATTGGTTGTTTGATTGATGGATTCGTTCATTCATTGTCCAGGCGACACAAAAGGACAACCCATCGCGGTACGGCGTGGCGATGCTGGTGATCACGGTAGGGGGAGTGAACTCCAACGCCCCAAAGTTCCAGAGCGACAGGTACCCCGTCTACGTGTCTGAGTCCGTGCCCGTCGGGACCACAATCCTCTTCGTTTCCGCCACAGATGAGGATTTTGTGAGTACAGTAGAACACCCCTTTTGATACCTGCACAAATCTGATCAAAATAAGGCCTTACAAAAAAGGCAGTCTTTAAATGTGACCCTCCACCACGGAATGAGTCGCATGTCACCTTTGCATAATTTTCATATTTTTACATTTTCCTAAAGAGTTTCTTATGCTCTATCCAGTGGTGAAAACCGTTTTAGAAAAGAGCGAAAACTGTTTGAGTTATAAGCCTGTGACTAAGGTGACCCTCACACTGTTACTAGACACTCCCCAGACTTATATTAAGCCTAGCGCAGAACCGCGCGAGGTGACATGCGACTCATTTCGTGGTGGAGGGTCACAAATGGAGGTTAATTTCAGAAGCTAGAAAATGAAAAGAAATGTAAAATATAAAGTTCTGAAAAAAGAGGAATTCTTAAAGGGGTTCCATTGTACAGCCAATCCACCACTTTGAGACTGTCGCATCCCCCACCCCACCCTCCAGTCTGTTCTCTACCTCTTATCTCATTTGAGTTTGAACTTCTTTTCACGCCTTGCTTTCTCAGATGTTCTGTTCACAAGTTCTGAGAAGTATCATGCATTTTCAGAGTCGCTCCGTTTGGGGACGTTTTTATTTCTCGCTGATGTGAATGACACCACTGTACTGTGTGCAAGATATGATCAGACCATAATGGAGGCATTTTAATACCAATGGGATATGGAGAAAGGGCGGGTGTTGGCTTCTCTTGTGTGTGTGTGTGTGGGGGGGGGGGGGGGTGTGCAGCAAGGGGGAGAGAGAACAAAGTTCATGTTATGGGTCCTGCTTGCATAGGCCGTAAGTGTGTGTGTGTGTGTGCGTGCGTGCGTGCGTGCGTGCGTGCGTGTGAATGTGTGCCTGTGTCTGTTTGTGTGTCTGTGGGCGTCTGTGATTGTGTGTGTGCGTGCGTGCGCTCGCTCGTGCGCTCGTGTGTGGATGCGTAAATGCATGCGTACGCGCGTTTGTACGTGCGTGCGTGCGTGCGTGTAAAATGAACAGATCCTCCATGGACCCGAAGGATTTCTTGTGTTGGTTATGACAGCTAATGATTCATGTTTTCCTGGCACCTGCAGGGAGCAGCCATTCGTTACAGTATCGTCGGGGGCAGCAGTCTCTTCGCCGTCGCAGAGAATAGGTAATTGTTGCAATGCGTTCTTTTGTCTTTCTGTGTTTGTTTGCGCTACCACAATATATGCTTGGTGTTTAGTTTGTTTGTTTGTTTATTTGTTTGTGTTGTATTATGTTTATTTGTTTGTTTGTTAAGTGTGTCACTCGTTAAAGGTTCAGTATTACCTCAAACTGTTTTTGTTTGTTGGTTGCTTGCTTGCTTTGTTTGTTTGTTTGTTGTCTTACTCATCTAAGGAACAGGTTTGCTTATCAATAAGTTTCATTGTTTTTTCTGTTATTTGTCTTACTCATTGAATTGTCAGCCTAACCACAAAATGTTTCCAGTTTGGTTAGTTTGCTTGATTGTTGGTTTGTTTCTTTGGTTCTTATTTGTTTGCTTTTCGGTTGTAGAACTCACTCACAATAAAAATGAAAAATAAACACATCTTTGTATCGTATGATTTCGCTGTGATTCTCAGCATTGTCTTCTTCTCGGTGTTTCAGCGGTGCAATCCACGTAACGGCACCGTTGGACTTTGAGACAACACCTCTACATACGTTCAGCGTTATGGCTTCCGACGGGAATATGGTATGTTATGCGATAAGCGATTGTGTGTGGGGGGGAGGGGGGGTATGCGTGTGTGTGTGGGGGGGGGGGGGGACGGGGTATAAATGTGTGTGCGTGTGTGTGTGTATGTGTGTGTTTGTATTTGTGTGTGTTGGGGGGATGATGTGTGTGTGTGTATGTTTGTAAGTGTTTGTGTGTGTGTGTGCGTATGTGTGGGTTTGTTGTCGTTGTTTTGTTTGTTAGTTTACCCCTTTTCTTCTTTCTTCTTCTTCGTTCATGGATTTAGACTCCCACGTTCACTCATGTTTTTACCACGAGTGGATTTTTACGTGTATGACCGTTTTTACTCCGCTATTCAGGCAGCATACGCCGATTTCGGGGGAGGCATGCTGGGTATTTTCGTGTTTCTATAACCCACCGAACTCTGACATGGATTACAGGATCTTTTACGTGCGCACTTGGTCTTGTGCTTGCTTGTACACACGAATGGGGTTAAGTCACAAGCAGGTCTGCAAATACGTTGACCTGGGAGATCGGAAAAATCTCCACTCTTAACCCACCAGGCGGCAGCGACCGGGATTCGAACTCACGACCTCCCGATTAGGAGGCCGACGTATTACCACCACGCCAATGCGCCCGTCTTTTCTTCTTTCGAATTCTGTCAGTCTTCCATAAAAACCTTTCGTTCTCTGCGTTCTCTTTCTGTTTTTTTCTTCTTTCTTAAATCGATACAGTCTCTTGGTTTTTATATTTAGTCAAGTTTTGACTAAATATTTTAACGTAGAGGGGGGAATCGAGACGAGGGTCGTGGTGTATGTGTGTGTGTGTGTGTGTGTGTGTGTGTGTGTGTCTGTGTCTGTGTGTGTGTGTAGAGCGATTCAGACTAAACTACTGGACCGATCTTTATGAAATTTGACATGAGAGTTCCTGGGTATGAAATCCCCGAACGTTTTTTTCATTTTTTTGATAAATGTCTTTGATGACGTCATATCCGGCTTTTCGTGAAAGTTGAGGCGGCACTGTCACGCCCTCATTTTTCAACCAAATTGGTTCAAATTTTGGTCAAGTAATCTTCGACGAAGCCCGGGGTTCGGTATTGCATTTCAGCTTGGTGGCATAAAAATTAATTAATGACTTTGGTCATTAAAAATCGGAAAATTGTAAAAAAAAATAAAAATGTATAAATCGCTCCAAATTTACATTTATCTTATTCTCCATCATTTGCTGATTCCAAAAACATATAAATATGTTATATTCGGATTAAAAACAAGCTCTGAAAATTAAATATATAAAAATTATTATCAAAATTAAATTGTCCAAATCAATTTAAAAACACTTTCATCTTATTCCTTGTCGGTTCCTGATTGCAAAAACATATAGATATGATATGTTTGGATTAAAAACACGCTCAGAAAGTTAAAACAAAGAGAGGTACAGAAAAGCGTGCTATCCTTCTTAGCGCAACTACTACCCCGCTCTTCTTGTCAATTTCACTGCCTTTGCCATGAGCGGTGGCCTGACGATGCTACGAGTAAAATGGCATTGCGTTCAGTTTCATTCTGTGAGTTCGACAGCTACTTGACTAAATATTGTATTTTCGCCTTACGCGACTTGTTTAACAGTTTTCCTTCATTCTGTCCATTATACATGTTGACGTACAAAGAAGGCTTAATTGTGTGTTTCAGAACTCAACTGCCACAGTGAAGGTGACAGTTGTGGACTCCAACGACAACGCCCCCATCATCCCCGACAAGCAACAGACCTTTGATGCAGAGAGAAAGAAGGGTGAAGTCATCACAACGATCAAGGTAAAAGTCGTTGACAGTGAGGTTGGGTGTCGGTAGCTAGTCTCTCTGTTTGTCTGTCAGTACAGTGGCACGCCCCTCTTAAGACCTACTGAGAAAAAGATTAGGTTTTACAAAGGAGAGAGTCTTCAAATGGAGGACAATTTACGGAGGTTATGAACAGAAAATCTGAAAGAGTAAAGTCTCAAAAGGGGGGAAGTTTTAAATTGGGTAGTCTTAAAAGGGGGGGGGGTCCACTGTAATGTCTGTATAACCGTCTGAGTCGTAAACACGTCTCTGTTTGTCAACTGGCCCTTGCTTGCTTATGTGTGCTGTGTAACCGTCTGAGTCGTAAACACGTCTCTGTTTGTCAACTGGCCCTTGCTTGCTTATGCGTGCTGTATAACCGTCTGAGTCGTAAACACGTCTCTGTTTGTCAACTGGCCCTTGCTTGCTTATGTGTGCTACGTCAGGGTTGCATAGTGTTGTTTTTACGCCGCCTTTATGTAAATAAAACGGCGTATAGGTTTCACTCTGTTAGTTTCTCTATTTGTTTCTCTTTTTCTCTGTTTCTCAGTTTCTCTGTCTACGGATTAGACTTGTATCTCTGGTGCTCTGGGGTCAATTGAGCTCAATTTTGTTCATATACCTCTCCAAGGCGGTCTGATCTTCCGCGTGTGTCTTTGTCGTTGCTATATACATTGTGTATATAATATATATACATGTCCTTTTATTGGGCTAAGATCAATGCTGACTCGATCTCGCATGAACCCGTGGGTACTCGAGACAAGAAACAAAGAAACGAAACTGTTCGTCATCTGTATGCATGTAAACAAAATAAGTACATACATGTGCGCTTTTGTCGGCAGTGTTCTTTTAGCATTATATAAAACTGTACCGTCAGACTTATTGTGTACTCTTGCCAGCACATCCCCCCTCCTCGTCTCTCTCTCTCTCTCTCTCTCTCTCTCTCTCTCTCTCTCTCTCTCTCTCTCTCTCTCTCTCTCTCTCTCTCTGTCTCTCTCTCTCTCTCTCTCTCTCTCTCTCAGTCTCTCTCTCTCTCTCTCTCTCTCTGTGTCTCTATCTCTGTCTCTCTCTCTGTCTCTATCTCTGTCTCTGTCTCTCTCTCTCTACCTCTCCCTCTCTCTCTCTACCCCTCTCTCTCTCTCTCCCTCTCCCTCTCTCTCTCTCTTTCTCTCTCTCTCTCTCTCTCTCCCACTCTCTCTCTATCCTCTCTCTCTCTCTCTCTCTCTCTCTCTCTCTCTCTCTCTCTCACACACACTCCCCCACCTTTTTCTTTCACCCCGCTACTAAATTCCGTATCTGTGGTTAATCAATTTAACGTTTAGTTAGTGTTCACCAGGTTATTTCCTGACTGGCGATTAATTTTGCTATCATATGCTACTACATGTACGAATTACCATTGAACCAAGTGACCCCGAACACGGACGGTTTTACGTATCAACATCGTTGTAACTAGAGAATCAGAATAGACCTGAAACTTTCTGCTTTAAACCTGCAAACGGCTGCTATCATTTTATTTTGACTCATTGAGCAGAATTATCTACATCAGTTTGTTGTTATTACTGCAATTTGAACATAATGGTGAACACTGGTAAGCCCTTGGAACACGGATGTGATTTTTAGGTTTTCGGGTTCATTCATATTTGAAAGGGCCACCCCTGTTTATATGGAGATTGGACAACGGATCAGAAAGAACTACTTCCAGAAACGTTTGTCGCGATATTTTCAAACCTGCCGTCATTTTCTGTGGCAATGAACGAAAAGTCTGCGTGAAAACAACTGCTTATTAATTATTGGAGGACAGTTTTTAAACTGGCTGCATTAAAAACAAAAACAAACATTGAATCAAACAAACAAACAAACAAGCATACAGAAAGGAAATAACCTATATCGCGAAGACCTCAGAAGAACATGGACATTGCTGGGATTCATTTTGTTCGCAAACTTTGCAGAAGTGGCCACAAGAGTTCGGCAATTTTAGGCAGTACCGTACTTGCTATGGTTTCACCGTTCCCCCCTTTCGCGAAACAATCTGCCAAAATCACAAAATCCGAAACAGATACCTGCCAACGTTCCAATAGTTGTCTTTATTTTGTTATGCCAATTGGCGCTAAAGTTTTAAGGCAATTTGAAACAAGGTTCAAGAGTGCTTTGCCGACTGCGGACACAAAAACGATGTCCCTGCCTTGTGAACCTCCGTGTGTGAGAACAGAACGAATTGCATTAACACTGACCAGTGTGTCTAGGACACACGAGCTAGGTCACGTCCAGTGTAAATTGAACCAGGTCTCTAATTGTCACGCTTCACGTGTCGCCATTCGCTACGCTTGTTACTGAATGGTTATGGCCAACAGGCACATGATATGAAATGCTTGTTTTTCATCCTGCTAAATATGTGCCTCCTTGCTTTACTTGGTTGTTATCGATCATTAGAATGAGAGAATACTTTGACCTCAATGGTATGGTGTAAGCTGTTGTTATCGATCATTAGAATGAGAGAATACTTTGACCTCAATGGTATGGTGTAAGCTGTTGTTATCGATCATTAGAATGAGAGAATACTTTGACCTCAATGGTATGGTGTAAGCTGTTGTTATCGATCATTAGAATGAGAGAATACTTTGACCTCAATGGTATGGTGTAAGCTGTTGTTATCGATCATTAGAATGAGAGAATACTTTGACCTCAATGGTATGGTGTAAGCTGTTGTTATCGATCATTAGAATGAGAGAATACTTTGACCTCAATGGTATGGTGTAAGCTGTTGTTATCGATCATTAGAATGAGAGAATACTTTGACCTCAATGGTATGGTGTAAGCTGTTGTTATCGATCATTAGAATGAGAGAATAGTTTGACCTCAATGGTATGGTGTAAGCTGTTGTTATCGATCATTAGAATGAGAGAATAGTTTGACCTCAATGGTATGGTGTAAGCTGTTGTTATCGATCATTAGAATGAGAGAATACTTTGACCTCAATGGTATGGTGTAAGCTGTTGTTATCGATCATTAGAATGAGAGAATACTTTGACCTCAATGGTATGGTGTAAGCTGTTGTTATCGATCATTAGAATGAGATAATACTTTGACCTCAATGGTATGGTGTAAGCTGTTGTTATCGATCATTAGAATGAGATAATACTTTGACCTCAATGGTATGGTGTAAGCTGTTGTTATCGATCATTAGAATGAGATAATACTTTGACCTCAATGGTATGGTGTAAGCTGTTGTTATCGATCATTAGAATGAGAGAATACTTTGACCTCAATGGTATGGTGTAAGCTGTTGTTATCGATCATTAGAATGAGAGAATACTTTGACCTCAATGGTATGGTGTAAGCTGTTGTTATCGATCATTAGAATGAGAGAATACTTTGACCTCAATGGTATGGTGTAAGCTGTTGTTATCGATCATTAGAATGAGAGAATACTTTGACCTCAATGGTATGGTGTAAGCTGTTGTTATCGATCATTAGAATGAGAGAATACTTTGACCTCAATGGTATGGTGTAAGCTGTTGTTATCGATCATTAGAATGAGAGAATACTTTGACCTCAATGGTATGGTGTAAGCTGTTGTTATCGATCATTAGAATGAGAGAATACTTTGACCTCAATGGTATGGTGTAAGCTGTTGTTATCGATCATTAGAATGAGATAATACTTTGACCTCAATGGTATGGTGTAAGCTGTTGTTATCGATCATTAGAATGAGATAATACTTTGACCTCAATGGTATGGTGTAAGCTGTTGTTATCGATCATTAGAATGAGATAATACTTTGACCTCAATGGTATGGTGTAAGCGGTTGTTATCGATCATTAGAATGAGATAATACTTTGACCTCAATGGTATGGTGTAAGCTGTTGTTATCGATCATTAGAATGAGATAATACTTTGACCTCAATGGTATGGTGTAAGCTGTTGTTATCGATCATTAGAATGAGAGAATACTTTGACCTCAATGGTATGGTGTAAGCTGTTGTTATCGATCATTAGAATGAGAGAATACTTTGACCTCAATGGTATGGTGTAAGCTGTTGTTATCGATCATTAGAATGAGAGAATACTTTGACCTCAATGGTATGGTGTAAGCTGTTGTTATCGATCATTAGAATGAGATAATACTTTGACCTCAATGGTATGGTGTAAGCTGTTGTTATCGATCATTAGAATGAGATAATACTTTGACCTCAATGGTATGGTGTAAGCTGTTGTTATCGATCATTAGAATGAGATAATACTTTGACCTCAATGGTATGGTGTAAGCGGTTGTTATCGATCATTAGAATGAGATAATACTTTGACCTCAATGGTATGGTGTAAGCTGTTGTTATCGATCATTAGAATGAGATAATACTTTGACCTCAATGGTATGGTGTAAGCTGTTGTTATCGATCATTAGAATGAGAGAATACTTTGACCTCAATGGTATGGTGTAAGCTGTTGTTATCGATCATTAGAATGAGATAATACTTTGACCTCAATGGTATGGTGTAAGCTGTTGTTATCGATCATTAGAATGAGAGAATACTTTGACCTCAATGGTATGGTGTAAGCTGTTGTTATCGATCATTAGAATGAGAGAATACTTTGACCTCAATGGTATGGTGTAAGCTGTTGTTATCGATCATTAGAATGAGATAATACTTTGACCTCAATGGTATGGTGTAAGCTGTTGTTATCGATCATTAGAATGAGAGAATACTTTGACCTCAATGGTATGGTGTAAGCTGTTGTTATCGATCATTAGAATGAGAGAATACTTTGACCTCAATGGTATGGTGTAAGCTGTTGTTATCGATCATTAGAATGAGAGAATACTTTGACCTCAATGGTATGGTGTAAGCTGTTGTTATCGATCATTAGAATGAGAGAATACTTTGACCTCAATGGTATGGTGTAAGCTGTTGTTATCGATCATTAGAATGAGAGAATACTTTGACCTCAATGGTATGGTGTAAGCTGTTGTTATCGATCATTAGAATGAGAGAATACTTTGACCTCAATGGTATGGTGTAAGCTGTTGTTATCGATCATTAGAATGAGAGAATACTTTGACCTCAATGGTATGGTGTAAGCTGTTGTTATCGATCATTAGAATGAGAGAATACTTTGACCTCAATGGTATGGTGTAAGCTGTTGTTATCGATCATTAGAATGAGAGAATACTTTGACCTCAATGGTATGGTGTAAGCTGTTGTTATCGATCATTAGAATGAGAGAATACTTTGACCTCAATGGTATGGTGTAAGCAAACCGAACTTTCAGAAATCTGGGGTTCATTTCCAATGGTATCGTCTTTTTTTGTTGAGGCACATTCATTCATTCATTCATTCATTCATTCATTCATTATTTGTTTTTATTTGTTTATTAATTCATTAATTCATTCCTTTGTTCGTTCGTTCGTTCGTTCGTTCGTTCGTTCGTTCGTTCGTTCGTTCGTTCGTTCATTCATTCATTCATTCATTCATTCATTCATGCATTGCATTTATTTGTTTTATTATTCATTCATTCTTTGGTTTTATTTACTTGTGTCTTTATTTGTGTGTTTATGTCTGTATTCATTCATTCATTCATTCGTTCATTCATAAATTCATTCATTCATTAGATTTGGTAACATCTCGGATTTCTCACGAGAGTAAGTAACGGGGTATAATAGACTCCGTTACCATTCACGATTTATTCTTTACGTCACCTTTCCTCATTGGGGCCATACAAAATAATTATATACGCCGTGTGCCTGTAGTATTCACCGGCTTTTGGACAATGCCAATGGACCAGCCTTTATCTGACAGGTGTTGTTTCTGTGTCACAGGCTCAAGACGCTGATGCCGGCACCCGCCTCAACTATAGCATTGTCAATTACAAGAGGTAGGTCTGCTTGCAGCTTGCAAATCCTGTGATTTTGCTCGATAAAAGTGTGTGTTTTTTCACCGCTTCCTTACTGCCTGAGTGTGTTGCATTGACATTTTAGAGAACAAGAGACTGCAGGTAAGGTCTTTCTTTATTTGGTGTTTAACGTCGTTTTCAACCGTTCAAGGTTATATCGCGACAGGGGAAAGGGGGAGAGATGGGATAGAGCCACTTGTCAATTGTTTCTTGTTCACAAAAGCAATAATCAAAAATTTGCTCCAGGGGCTTGCAACGTAGTACAATATATTACCTTACTGGGAGAATGCAAGTTTCCAGTACAAAGGACCTAACATTTCTTACATACTGCTTGACTAAAATCTTTACAAAAATTGACTATATTCTATACAAGAAACACTTAACAAGGGTAAAAGGAGAAACAGAATCCGTTAGTCGCCTCTTACGACATGCTGGGGAGCATCGGGTAAATTCTTCCCCCTATCCCGCGGGGGGAACTGCAGGTAAGTAGAACAAGAAGAAGAAAGCAATGAAAATATACTCACCAAAAACATGGACAATTAAAGAACAACGAATGTTATTGTCCATGTTTTTGTGTGAGTGCATTTTCATTGTTATCTTGTATCCTGAAAATACCCCCCGCGGGTTAGGGGGAAGGATTTACCCCTCCCTGGTCCCCCCGCGGGTTAGGGGGAGTCCCATATTGGTTGGGACGAGAAAGAATTTACCCGATGCTACCCAGCATGTCGTAAGAGGCGACTAACAGTTCTGTTTCTCCTTTTACCCTTGTTAAGTGTTTCTTGTATAGAATATAGTCAATGTTTGTAAAGAATTTAGTCAAGCAGTATGTAAGAAATGTTAAGTCCTTTGTACTGGAAACTTGCATTTAATATCATATTCTTACTCCGAATCACATTAGCATTGAGTCACCTGAGATGCTTATCACTGAAAAACGCTTACCCGGCTAAAGAATTTAAAGGGAAGCAACCCCATCACCAAAACGAAAGTGAAAGTAGCTTTGGTAATGGGCCAGTACACCGGGAGTTACCTCCCATACGGGTGTATGCCACGTCACTTCCTCTAGGAACACGTGCCTATTATCATACGTCTTTTTCACCTCGGAGAGGACGGTTCACTTTTTGACGCTCTGTGGCTGACCTTGTGTGTTTGAGTGACACCCGCCGGCCACGTTACCCAGCTTGTCTGCTCGCCTTGCCTACAGTTTGGTGAGCTCGTTCCCGTTTGTTGTTGGTTGTTTGCGCTGTTTCGTTACTGTACGTTGTCCGTTTTTTACGGACTTGTGTGTCAGTGACTTGCGTGTTTCGCCATTTTGTTGTGTGAGTTAGTTAGCTAACTCGTGTGACTTTGCTAGTAGCTCTGCGTGCCCTCTTTCTGTTTGGGCAAGTGTAGCTTTAGTATTTTGTTGACGCGTAAGCGTGTGTGTTTACTGTGTTTTCAGTCGTTTTGACTTACGTTTCAGTAAATCTTTTTACTTTGCCACGTGTTGTTGACGTTTGTGTCAGTGTCTTGCGTGTCGCCATTTTGTTGTGTGAGTTAGTTTTCTAGCTCGTGTGACTTTGTTTGTAGCTCTCCGTGCCTCTGCTTGTGGGGCAAGTTTAGCTATAGTATTTTGTTAACGCATTAGTGCGTGTGTTTACTGAATTTTCCAGTCGTTTAGACTTATGTTTCAGTAAATTTTTTCGCGTTGCCACGTGTTGTTGTCAACATGTCTGATTCAGACAAGCGCCGTGGCAAGTCGGACCCCAAGGGGAAAATTAAGGCTAAGTCTTCCTCTTCCAAAGCAACGTTACTTGTTACAGACCAAGAGCGTAACACTTTGTTGGCTGTACCAATTTCGGCGCCTAGCGCTGTTACTACTTCTGCTTCTTTTGCGGCGCCTAGCGCTACTGTTACTTCTGCACCTGTCTCTACATCGGAGACTTCGTCTTCTTTGTTAGCACCTGGACAAGGTGCGTTGGTTTCCTCTCTGTTAAAGTCACTGGTTCCAGAAATCCGCAGCTTGGTGCAGGCAGAATTTCAGCGTTCCGTCGCCAGCAGTTCGGCGTTTCCGGCATCTGGCAGTGACGTCCGGGCATTGGCTTCCGTGTCTTTGTCCTCCACTTCCGGCTTGGAGCAGCGTCCTCCCTCTTCAGCGTCGGTTGGTAAGCAGAGCTGGTCCGATAGCCCTCGTGAGGCGCCTGGACGTTCTCCTTCGGGGGACAGCTCTTTCGCATCGGGTCACGACCGATACCTTGCTGATCTTTCATTTCCGGCGATAACCTACGAGGCCCCGGACTTGTTCGAACAGCGGCGGCAGTCGGTTTCGACTGCCGCATTTCCGGCACTTGCCGGAAGTGATGATCCGTCCGCTCCGGCACGCTACGGCGGTCGCGGCAGGATGGAGTATTCACTGACTTCCGGTCCTTCCGGATCGCGAAGTCAACCAGTGCAGTCTTCACTTCCGCATTTTGCGGTTCCGTTGACTACACTTCCGGTTTCGGCCGGAAACGCTTCTTCCTCTTCTGGTGGTTCCTTCCGGATACCAGATAGTGGATTACAGCGTGCGCCTTCCGGCTTTCAAGCGCCTAGGCTTGAGCAGGCATCACTCCACTCAGTCGGGGGAGTGACGTCAGCTCATCCAGCTCCGGTTTTTGCGGATGGTCGTCCTGCTTACCCTTTACCTTCACAGGGTTTTGGGCGGCAGGATGACGTTAGTGCTCAGGCTTTTCCGGTTTCCGGTTTGCCAGGGCATGCTTCTGCTTCCGGAACTGGTGACTTCGGTCATGGTTCCACGTGTGACTATTCTGATGCTCCATCAGTGGTCAGCGAGGAGTCGCGGGGCGTGTTTCCGTCGAAGCTCAAGTCTGTTCTTGACGTCGCGGCGGAAGTAACGTCTCGTTATTTTCCTGAAGGGGTGGTGGCTGCGGACTCTTCCGCATCATTCGTTCCTTCTGCCATGGCGGACTTCCGGCCGGCACAGGAGGATGTTTCTTCCTTCCGGTTCGCCGAGTCTCCGTCAGTGGCTTACCAACTTTCGCATTCACTGGTTCGTCCAGCACATGCGGGGAGTGGTATTCGGCCAGTGCCTGTTCCGTTACTGCTTCCTTTTGGTCCAGTTCCGGAATCAGCTCAGCAGTGGGTGGCTTCAGCTGCCCAAGCCTCTTCCTTCGTGCCTACGGCCAATAGGAAGCTTGGCATGCCCAATCAGAGCCAGAATTGGCTGGCGTCTTTTGCACTCCCTAGGGCTACCCTTCCGGTTTCCCGGGAATTGCTGCCTCTTCTGACTAAACCGATCAAGCGTGATTCGGTTTTGCCGGTTTCCGAGGCTTCCCTTCTCTCTGCTGAGGAGGTTGGACGTCGGCAGATCGAACTGTCCTCCATTGCGGAGACTCTCGTTCGGGCTCTGTCTCGGGCATTGACCGATTCGCTAGTTCCTTTCACTCTCAGTGAAGAACAGAATGCGGACGATGTCTCTGCGCTTTTGACCGCATTGGCCAAGGTCAATGAGGAACAATTGCGTCTTTCCTCCCTGCAGTACACCCAAGCGGTACTCTGCAGGAGGGATCTCTTCCTCTCGCAGTCCCAATTCACGGAGCTGGCTACTAGGGAGACCTTGAGAGTCTCCCCGGTCTCAGAGGAGTCTCTCTTCTGTCCGCTGGCACTGGATGCCAGACAGAAGGAGATTCAGTCAAACAAGGACAGTCAGTTCCTTGACTACACTCTGAAGGGGGTGAAACAGTCTCAGCCTTCTAAACAGAAGCAGGCTCAGACATCGTCTAACCCCAAGCCAGCTCAGAAGCGGCAGGCTTCGCCGGCCGCTCGTGGTGGGAAGAAGAGGACGGCATCGGGGAGGGGGCGTGGCGGCTCTGGAAGTAAGCCACACCCCCAATGAAGCGCTCCCGATCTCACCTCCCTCCCGCCCTCCACCTTGGTGATGGCGGGAGGCCCCTCCCGGGCACTTTCTCGTTGGATGTCGGTAGTAGACAGCCAATGGATTGTGGGAGTGGTGAGTTCGGGCTTCCGTCTACTCTGGCGGGAGGAAAAGGCGCCTCTTACCCGAGTGCCTCCGCGGTTCAAGCCCCCCTTCTCGCAGGAAGCACGTTCCGTCTTGCAGTCGGAAATTGCCTCCCTGGAGCAGAAGGGCGCGGTGGAGAGAGTTCGGGTCCACAGCTCCCTGGGATTTTACGGGCGTCTGGTCGCTGTTCCCAAAGCATCAGGAGGATGGCGTCCCGTGTTGGATTTATCTCTCCTCAATACTTTCTTGAGGGAGATAAAATTCAAGATGGAGACGCCAGCCTCTGTCCGAGACTCTCTCCGCCCAGGAGACTGGGTGACCTCGATCGATCTCACGGACGCATACTTTCACATTCTTATGCATCCGACCGACCGGAAATGGCTTCGTTTCCGGTGGGGAGATCAGATCTACCAGTTTCGCGCACTCCCTTTCGGGCTGTCTCTCGCACCGTGGATTTTCACCATGGTGGTGAGACAGGTCTGTGCACTGGTGAGGTCCCAGGGTATCCGTCTGCGGGCTTATCTGGACGACTGGCTCATCATGAACCAGTCCCAGAGCGGCTGTTCGCAGGATACCCTGACGGTTCTTCGAGAATCCAACTGGTTGGGGTTCTCGATCAACCGGGTAAAGTCGGAGCTGACCCCGTCACAGACATTCACTTATCTGGGGATGTCTTTCGACACGGTCGCTTGGACTGTCCAGCCTTCTCAGAGAAGGGTGGACAAGCTCCAAGCTCAGATTCGCTCCACTTTACCTCTCCTGATGGCTTCCATCCGCTCGCTCGCCTCCATCTTGGGGCAGATGGAGTCTATGGCTCTTCTGGTTTCACTGGGCCGGGTCCACAAATGTCCGCTTCAGTTCGCGCTGAAGCCGTTTGTGGACTCTCCTCTGGTGGACTGGGACGCCCTCATCCCTTTGCAGGGATGGTTCCGGTCTGCGACCCTTCCGTGGTTGCACACGGAGTGGGTCTGCAGAGGTGTTCCGATCGTCGTGCCCCTCCCCGACCTGGACCTCTTTACAGATGCGTCCAGGGAGGGTTGGGGGGCACATACAGATCTTCAGACTCCTCCCTTTCCGTTACTCAGCCGAGTAATCCGGAAAGCGGAGATGGAGGAGCCGGCCCTTCTTCTTCTGGTCGCTCCTCTGTGGCCGTCGCAGGTCTGGTTTCCAGATCTTCTTCGGCTTGCCCAAGGGCCCCCCATTCCTCTCGCACTCGTGCGAGGGGAACTAGTGCAGCCCCGAACAGGCATTCCACACGAGGAGCCCAGTCTTCTGAAGCTTCACGTGTGGAAGTTGTTCGGGACTCGCTGAAGCGCTCTGGGGCGTCGTCTTTGACTCTGGACTTGGTGGCTCGCTCGCATAGAGCGTCCACCTCTTCAGTTTATGCTTCCCACTGGAAGGCATGGACTGCCTGGTGTTCAGCTAGAGGGGTGAGTTCGGTGGCTCCGCGCTCTATTCAGGTCGCTAACCACCTCTCTTTCATGTCTTCACAGGGCGCCTCAGTCTCCTCGTTGAGGGTCCGGCGCTCCGCTATCTCGGCGACTCTTCAGCAGATTGGTCGTTCTGTTCGAGTCGGGGGCGTTATAGCTGCAGTCATTAAAGGGGCTGCTCTTAAGGAAGCTAAAGCTCGTTTGCCCGCTCCCAAGTGGGACTTGTTTTTAATCCTGGAATTCCTTCGTTCTGCGGATTTTGAGCCTTTAAGCGAGGCCAGTCTGTTCAATGTCACTCGCAAAGCGCTGTTTCTCCTTTTGTTGGCTACGGCCCGACGGGGTAGCGAGGTCCACGCCCTGTCGGGTCAGCCTGGAGATATCTCCTTTGAGCCGGACGGTTCCGCATCTTTGCGTTTCCGGCCTGATTTCCTGGCCAAGAATCAGTCTCCGGGGCAGGCCTCTCCGCTGGTTAGAGTTAAGGCTCTGACCAGCGCGTTGGCCCCGGGTGACCCCGATTCGGTCAATTGCCCTGTGAGGGCACTTCGTCTGTACTTAGCCCGGACTCAGCCGATTCGGTCTAGTTCTCAGAAGTTGTTGTTTATCTCTCTCCTTACTAGGCGCGAGAAAGATTTGTCGAAGGTAACGTTGGCCCGGTGGGTGTCCTCGCTCATCAAGCAGGCTTATGAGTGGAGGCGCACAAAGAGGGGGGGGGTTATGCCCTCCTTGCCACTTGACTCGGCCCGAGCCCATGAGACGAGGGCGTGGGCATCCTCTCTGGCAGTTCTGCGCTCCAGACGTCTAGAGGAGGTGCTGACAACTGCGTATTGGCGTTCCGAAGATGTTTTCATAAACTTTTATCTTCGGGACGTCACAGCTCTTCGACAGGATGGCTCCAGAGGCCTTCCAGCGCTCATAGCAGCAGGCCAGTTCCTGTCCAGAACTTGATGGTGAGTTTTGATTCATTTCTAGCCCACCGCCTTGTTGATGTTATCTGCTAATGTGATTCGGAGTAAGAATATGATATTAAATGGAAAATTTCCTAAATAAATTATCATTTAATTAATATACTTACCCGAATCACATACTGTATTCCCTCCCACCTGCCCCGCTTATGGTTTTAAGATTTTTTAAAGCCGTATGATAATAGGCACGTGTTCCTAGAGGAAGTGACGTGGCATACACCCGTATGGGAGGTAACTCCCGGTGTACTGGCCCATTACCAAAGCTACTTTCACTTTCGTTTTGGTGATGGGGTTGCTTCCCTTTAAATTCTTTAGCCGGGTAAGCGTTTTTCAGTGATAAGCATCTCAGGTGACTCAATGCTAATGTGATTCGGGTAAGTATATTAATTAAATGATAATTTATTTAGGAAATTTTCCATTCTCCCAGTAAGGTAATATATTGTACTACGTTGCAAGCCCCTGGAGCAATTTTTTGATTAGTGCTTTTGTGAACAAGAAACAATTAACAAGTGGCTCTATCCCATCTCCCCCCTTTCCCTGTCGCGATATAACCTTGAATGGTTGAAAACGACGTTAAACACCAAATAAAGAAAGAAAGAAAGATGTATCCTGAAAACAAATAATTTCTGAAACTGTATTAACCTGCTAACTTTTAAATAGCGTCTTTTGTATATTCTGGTTGAAACATTTCAACCTTGTTACAACTGAAAAACAACACCTTTCAGATAGAGTCCTGGAAGGGGACAAACACTATTCCCTCAGAACATATTTCAATTCTATTAGATATATATAATGTTGTTTTACGCCCTCTCGGTAAGACCATTAGGGGCATGTTCCCGGATGTTACCCCGACTTTATATGAGACACACAGGTGTATGCGAGTTTAGATGTAATCAGCCATCTGCACTTATGGCAGAATGACCGAGGTCTTTTTCGAGCCACTGTGGTGACACAGGGGTGGGACATGAATATCGTATCTGAGTCTAATTCTATTAATTTGCTATGATCACTCCTGTTTTTTTCAGGCTTTTCTCAATCGACGAATCTGGAGCTATCCGAATTTCAGCGGAACCGTCCGAGTTGACAGAGGCCAAGTACCTGCTTGTCGTTGTAGTCTCGGACAACGGCGAGCCCCCGCGAGTGCAGTCTGTGTTAGTGACGGTGAAGTTCTCTCCCCTGTCTGTGACACAGGCAACAGTGATGGCGGGGCCTAGTGACGACACTCTGGCCATCGCACTTGGCGTCATTGCTGCTCTTCTGTTGGTCGTCGTCATCATCCTCGTTGTTTACATCTGTCGTCGGTTAGTGTCACGAACTTTTTCGCCCTCGGTTCAGATTTAAGTTATGTTCAAAATTAGAGTTCCAACATTTGTGCCAAGGTTACACACTGTGTCTCTATCTTACGCACACAACACAACGAAAATATATAACGTGATTCTATTTTGATATTTTCGTCAATAGATTAATAGTTTATTCAGTCGTTTTACACACACGAAAAGCTGGTGTTTTTGTTTAAAGACACTCAAGCACACGCACAACTACAGTATTAAAAAAAAATATTCGTCTGTAGACTTACAGATTATTTACTTATCTAAATCACACTTAAACCAATGTTGAGTCTTTGTTTATAGACTAAAAGTGTATTCATTCATATACAACAAACAAACTCATCTTCTAATAATGATGTAATAACAATACATGACAGCTTACATAGCGCGAACTACAATATCCATGCTTTTTGCGCTTTACATAATTATTGGGCCGGGGATATAGCTCAGTTGGTAGCGCGCTGGATTTGTATTCAGTTGGCCGCTGTCAGCGCGAGTTCGATCCCAGGTTCGGCGGAAATTTATTTCACAGAGTCAACTTTGTGTGCAGACTCTCTTCGGTGTCCGAACCACCCCCCGTGTATACTACATTGGGTGTGCACGTTAAAGATCCCACGATTGACAAAAGGGTCTTTCCTGGCAAAATTGCTTAGGCACAGTTAATAATTGTCTACCATACCCGTGTGACTTGGAATAAGGCCGTGAAAGGTAAATATGCGCCGACATGGCTGCAATCTACTGGCCGTATAAAATTTCATCTCACACGGCATCACTGCAGAGCGCCTAGAACTGTACCCACGGAATATGCGCGATATAAGCCTCATTGATTGATTGATTGATTAACCATTACAACTCTATCATCACAGACGGAACAAGAACACGGAACAGCTTGACAAGGCGAAGGCCAACCGCTCACAGGATCCCAGGGGCCTCAAGTTCAAGAACGCTAACCGCGCTCAGATGGACCACATCCACTTCCAGAGCGACGACTCGCTAGACGGCGCCACCACCATTCAAGAGAACCCCCTCAAGGAGGCAGGAGCCTTTAACTATGGCTTCGTGCATCCTGAAGATCCTGAGAACGACAGAAACATGGATGAGATTCATATTGGTAAGTGGACTGGGCGATAAGTTCTGTTTTGATCTGTTGGGTTTGTTTGTTGTTTAATACAGGAGCCTTTAACTATGGCTTCGTGCATCCTGAAGATCCTGAGAACGACAGAAACATGGATGAGATTCATATTGGTAAGTGGACTGGCCGATAAGTTCTGTTTTGATCTGTTGGGTTTCTTGCAGAAAAATTCTTTGTTCAGGATCAAGTTGAACGGCATAATAATAATAGTAAAGTTTATTTTTGTCGCTCAAAGCAAAAATCATCAAGTCATGGTGACACGCAGCCACAGGAAGGACGTCAATCAGGTTTTTCCAAAGACAAAACAGGTGTTTCCGCGACAAATTCAAGAGGTTTAATCATTTGTGACCCTCCACCACGAAATGAGTCGCATGTCACCTCGCGCGGTTCTGCGCTAGGCTTAATATAAGTCCGGGGAGTGTCTGGTAACAGTGTGAGGGTCACCTTAGTCACAGGCTTATAACTCAAACAGTTTTCGCTCTTTTCTAAAACGGTTTTCACCACTGGATAGAGCATAAAAAACTCTGTAGGAAAATGTAAAAATGTAAAAATCATGCAAAGGTGACATGCGACTCATGCCGTGGTGGGGGGTCACATTTAGGAGTACAGCTTGTCAGTACCGTGCGAGTTGTTGGTTTTTCTTCTTTCTTCTTTCACGTCCCTTCAACCTTTTGTTGTGAGTAAAACAAATGTGACCCTCCACGACGGTATGAGTCGCATGTCACCTTTGCATGATTTTCATATTTTTACATTTTCCTAAAGAGTTTTGTATGCTCTATCCAGTGGTGAAAACCGTTTTAGAAAAGAGCGAAAACTGTTTGAGTTATAAGCCTGTGACTAAGGTGACCCTCCCACTGTTACCAGACACCCCTCCGGACTATATTAAGCCTAGCTCAGAACCGCGCAAGGTGACATGCGACTCATTTCGTTGTGGAGGGTCACAAATTCGCTTTGCTTAATTGGCACGAAGTATATCCCTTTTGAGCTTGTCCCATTCAAAACATAGCATGAATATAGGTAGCAAGTAACATTGTTCTCTCTCTTTCTCACTCTCTCTCTCTCTCTTTCACCCTTCACAACAGAAACGGCGGTGATCCCTTACCAAGACGCAAACGCCTACAAAAACAACAATAACAACGGCGGGGAGATGTTCCAGCACGAAGACTCCAGCGACTACGGCGACACCCTGCCCCACAAGCACTCGCTGATGAACGGCCTGTACCCTGACACCAGCACGGAGAGTCTCAGTACCACCCACACCAACAGCTCCAGCGAGGGTGGTGATGGTGGTTCCAAGCACCGCCTGATGGGCAACGGCACCACCTCCATTGGCACCACTTCCTTTAGCAGCAAT
Organism: Littorina saxatilis; assembly: GCF_037325665.1. NCBI lineage: Eukaryota > Metazoa > Mollusca > Gastropoda > Littorinimorpha > Littorinidae > Littorina > Littorina saxatilis. The sequence goes on along the minus strand of NC_090257.1, from coordinate 30,611,351 downwards.
CCCATTGGCACCACGTCGTTTAGCATGAAGCGTGGAGGTGACGGTGGTGGTGGAGGGAGTCATGGGTCGGCCTTGCCTGCCATCTCTTTGGTAGGTATTGTGTTGTCTGAGTTTAGTTTAAACAAGACTTTTTTTTAAAAAATATGAAATGAAGATGAAAGTTGCTTGTTCATTGCGATGCTTATTATTCTCTCAGGTGCCAGGAGATTGGTTGCGTATAACTCTCGCTTACTCCATTACACATGTCGTATGCATTTAGAGCGCTTACTTCCTTTTTGTTTTTTTGATCTCAAGACTTATTTAATTTGTATCATGACATAAACAATATATATGGCATTTATGATTTCTCACGCAAGCATAGTGCTTATTTGAAGCAATCCTTGTGAAAGCATAACAGTGGTAAGCACGATGGCGGACTAAATCGAAATACTCATTTCAGAATACTATATAACAAACAGAAAAGCAAGTTACAAAAACAAACAGATAAAGGTTGGGGTGGTAATACAGAAGATGTCTGCGTTTGTGGTCCTTGTGAAAGGGGAGAGGTTGCGGGTGGTAATACAGAAGATGTCTGCGTTTGTGGTCCTTGTGAAAGGGGAGAGGTTGCGGGTGGTAATACAGAAGATGTCTGCGTTTGTGGTCCTTGTGAAAGGGAAGAGGTTGGGGTGGTAATACAGAAGATGTCTGCGTTTGTGGTCCTTGTGAAAGGGGAGAGGTTGCGGGTGGTAATACAGAAGATGTCTGCGTTTGTGGTCCTTGTGAAAGGGGAGAGGTTGCGGGTGGTAATACAGAAGATGTCTGCGTTTGTGGTCCTTGTGAAAGGGGAGAGGTTGCGGGTGGTAATACAGAAGATGTCTGCGTTTGTGGTCCTTGTGAAAGGGGAGAGGTTGCGGGTGGTAATACAGAAGGTGTCTGTGTTTGTGGTCCTTGTGAAAGGGGAGAGGTTGGGGTGGTAATACAGAAGGTGTCTGCGTTTGTGGTCCTTGTGAAAGGGGAGAGGTTGGGGTGGTAATACAGAAGGTGTCTGCGTTTGTGGTCCTTGTGAAAGGGAAGAGGTTGGGGTGGTAATACAGAAGATGTCTGCGTTTGTGGTCCTTGTGAAAGGGGAGAGGTTGGGGTGGTAATACAGAAGGTGTCTGTGTTTGTGGTCCTTGTGAAAGGGGAGAGGTTGCGGGTGGTAATACAGAAGATGTCTGCGTTTGTGGTCCTTGTGAAAGGGGAGAGGTTGCGGGTGGTAATACAGAAGGTGTCTGTGTTTGTGGTCCTTGTGAAAGGGGAGAGGTTGCGGGTGGTAATACAGAAGATGTCTGCGTTTGTGGTCCTTGTGAAAGGGGAGAGGTTGGGGTGGTAATACACAAGGTGTCGGCGTTTGTGGTCCTTGTGAAATGGGAGAGGTTGCGGATGGTAATACAGAAGGTGTCTGCGTTTGTGGTCCTTGTGAAAGGGAAGAGGTTGGGGTGGTAATACAGAAGATGTCTGCGTTTGTGGTCCTTGTGAAAGGGGAGAGGTTGGGGTGGTAATACAGAAGGTGTCTGCGTTTGTGGTCCTTGTGAAAGGGGAGAGGTTGGGGTGGTAATACAGAAGGTGTCTGTGTTTGTGGTCCTTGTGAAAGGGGAGAGGTTGGGGTGGTAATACAGAAGATGTCTGTGTTTGTGGTCCTTGTGAAAGGGGAGAGGTTGGGGTGGTAATACAGAAGGTGTCTGCGTTTGTGGTCCTTGTGAAAGGGGAGAGGTTGCGGGTGAAGGGTTGGGAAGGGGGATAGAGGTAGGGGGAGGGTGGTCTGATCTGGGGAAAGAAAGGAGTAGCATGGTTCAGGCTGGAGACAGACCTGAAGAGTATGGGTGGGATTCTGCCGGTATATGCCGGAAATCTGGATTCGATCGTGGCCTTTTTTTTCTCTCTTTTTTTCTTTCTCTTTTTTGTGTGGTTCGGTTCAGGATTCATGACATTTTTCATTCCGACCCATGGAACAGGGGTAGGGAGGGGGGGGGGGGGGAAGATTAAAGTAGGGGAAAGGATGATCTTGGAAAAGAAAGGAGTATACATAGCAGGATACAGGCTGGAGAAATTCCTTATGAAGGGCCGGGGAGGAAGGTGGTAGAGAGAATGATCTGATGAAAGGGAGCAAATATATAGGTCTGTTTTGAGAAAGTTCTTGGGAAGAGTGCAGGGGGGGGGGGGGGGGTGAGGTGCCTTATATTTTTATGTATTACATAATAAGAGGGTCAAAGGGGCGAAGAGTAAATCGCCATGCCAATCGAGTAGTCGCCGATTTTGTGCATGTCTGCGTGTGTGTTTGTGTGAAAAGGATATGATCTGACCTTTGTAAGAAACCCTGTAAAGGGCGCCCCTACGAACACCGATTGTTTTGATAAATAATCAGTCAGAGGATGCTGTCCCATGCATTAATGGTACTTTTTGAACAATTTAGAAATCTTAATTTGTGAGAGGAAACGCGTGGAATGTGTGTGGTCGTCATCGTCTTTCTTTGTGCTGTTTTGTTTTATTTTCAACAACAAAAATAGGCTTTGCTTTAGTGGACGAATTTCCTCATGTCATTTCCCTTGTATGTTGCAGGAGGGACTCGACCCTGATGTGAGCGTCGTGCCCGCGGAACAAAAATCAGAGCTGACAGTTTACTTCTGAAACGTCACTCTTTCAACACTGTTTTGTGCAATACGTCATCGCATTCTATCTATCACGTGTGCGGAAATGGCGCTGTGACGTCTACAGTGACGGGTATCAATCCTGTGATGTGGTCACGCAGTTTCGGTTCTCGATGACGTCATCCATGGGTATTGTGTGACCCGTCAACTTGAATGACGTCATCCATGGGTATTATGTGATAACGTCATTGGGACAATTAAGTCATTGGCAGATGGCTGGTCGTGGAGATACAGGATACACGCTACAAATAGGACTTGTGTCATCTATCTGCGCGATGTTAACAAAACATGACCCTAATTGGCCAATGATGCCACCGAGGACGTGAAATTTGATCATCATATCTGTACGATCTAGAACGTGCCTTCAGCTTCAAGAGCTCTTTGTGTGGCAGTATTCTCCAGGCATACTTTGTTAATTTTGATGGTTACTTTTGTCATTTATCGGTTTTGCAAACTGGTATATTAACCAGAAGACAAGAGGAATTTGTCGAACAAAAAGCATTCACTTCAGGGGTTACGACAAGACAAAACAAACCTGTATTTTTCTACGACAACAAAAACTAACCAAAAAAAACCGTGTCACGTGCAGTTGAACAAGCAGGACTGTCCGGCTGACGATTTTTGTTTTTACGCGGTTCAATACTGGACAAACATGCACAGTCGAAGTACTGCTACCCGAACAGCGTGATAAATTCACACTGAAAGGGATTTTCCGAACAAACCTAGCAGGCATGAAAATTCTCCGTATTTTCCGTATTTTCCGTATTTTTGAAAAAAATAAACCGTATTTTTTTTTAATTTCCGTATTTTTCCTTTTTTTTTTTTTTTTTTTTTCAATTTTTTTTTTTTTTTTTTTTTTTTTTTTTTTTCCTAGTCACAGTTATAGTAAAATAGTTTTGGGGCCATGTTTGAATCCAATTTTAAGGCTCAGATAGCCCCAGATTGCACCAAATTGCACCCTTGAAAAAAAAATTTCCGGGGGAGCATGCCCCCGGACCCCCCTAGAAGTCTTGGCGCTTTGCGCCTGCGAAACTTGGCGCTACGCGCCTGCAAAACTTTGCGCTACGCGCCTTCGAATTTTTTTTTCAGTATTTTTTTTTTTTTCAGTTTTCATGCCTGCCTAGTAAAACAAACAACAGTTAATTTGTGAAATCTGTAAACCAGCGTAAGCCTCGCAAGACAGTGGCTACAGAAACAATGTCGTAGCTATGGCGCATATCGAACAAGTGATAACAGCGGTTATGCTAATGAGATACAACTACTACTGAGCAAACCGAGACGTCTCTTCTCGACCCTCTCTTTCACGCGAGATTTCCGACGTCAAAAGCGAAACAAAGTTCGAGAAGACATCACCATGGGATTAATGGCGTCTGTGACTTCGTATGTTTCTTTCCCGAGGAAACAAGAAAGTGTTTCGAGAAAGACGTTTTTCTCGGTGACTTTGTCATATGAGTGGACAAATACTTACAAGGTCACCACCAGGCGGTGCATGTGTCAGCATCGTATACAATTAAAGGGCTTGTTTTCTTCGGATAATGATACCATTGGTGTAAAAAGACGATCAGCTCTTTTGGTGGATGTTTGGAAGAATGGTGTAACCATCCAGAAGTGGAAAGAAAATAATATACGGGTGACCCACCGCATTGTCGCATGGACTGTGTTTTCACACTGATAGTAATTGTGAAGGAACGAATCTGCTGCTTGATTGGAGCCAACGCAGATCCCAAAAGACTTCTTTATTTAAGAACAGAGGTGTGTTCGGATGCTTAAGGCATTTTGCTGGTATGGTATTTTCCTCTAAACAGTGACTAATACGATGAACGAGCTCAAAGTTTTTGCGAATATACAATCTCATGTACAGGAGAAAAAAAAAACTAGTGTATTTCCTGGGAGAAGGGGTGGTTGCGAACCGATCTGAAAGACAAAAATGGTTGATGCAGCTTACTTACGTAAAGGAAACACAATCAGCAATATCTCTATCATTTGTGGCTGATTTTGTGCTGTTTCTGCGACACATGTGACACGAACTACGCAATGGAAATTAAATCAGCAGTCTCTCGATCAGATATACGACTGATTTTGTGTTGTGCTTTCAACCTATGGAACACGGTCTACGCAAAGCAAGCTTCACTGCAGAATAGAAAACTGTGTTCAGATGAAGCTTTACGTTGAAGGAAAATCGAAGCAAACAAACAAAAAACTAAATAGTTTAGTTCCTGGAATGTTCAGTCATAGACAGAACGAAGCTTCTGATGTTTAGATATTTAAATTCAACGATAAACTTTCAGGACAGACAAATACTCATGAAAGGGTGAACTCCAGATGAATTCCAGAAATAGCTCATCGAACACGTGTGGAGACAAGCCCCTCACTATTGGCACGGTGGCCTGGTGGTAAGGCGTCCGCCCCGTGATCGGGAGGTCGTGGGTTCGAACCCCGGCCGGGTCATACCTAAGACTTTAAAATTGGCAATCTAGTGGCTGCTCCGCCTGGCGTCTGGCATTATGGGGTTAGTGCTAGGACTGGTTGGTCCGGTGTCAGAATAATGTGACTGGGTGAGACATGAAGCCTGTGCTGCGACTTCTGTCTTGTGTGTGGCGCACGTTATATGTCAAAGCAGCACCGCCCTGCTATGGCCCTTCGTGGTCGGCTGGGCGTTAAGCAAACAAACAAACAAACAAACAAACAAGCCCCTCACTATTGGCCTGTAAAGTCACGTAGTAAAGCGTGCATCACAGTTTTAAAGAGAAACAACCCATACAAACCCGAGGTTTTCCTGAACGTCGTCTATTTTAGATATTAGGTGTGTTCGTTCAAATCATTGTAGCAGGAAGCAAATCCCAGCAAGAAATAAGAATCAACAAATAAGGACACGTTCTCAGTCCATTTAGGTATCTGACTTTCTTTTGTAAATGTTAAGTATACTTCTTGGGAAAAGGAGTCTTGAAGCCTTACATTATTTTGGCGAAGTCTACTTCTCAAAACTGGCTACACGAACCTTTGGCCCTGAAGTTTTGGTAAGAAGACTTCGCGAAGTCTCCGCGCAATAGACTTCGGGCTTAATTAAAGACAGCTCTTTTTACAGAATACTGTGAGTGGTCTCATTAACTGTGCTTGCCTTAATATACATAGATGACTACTTCAGAGGCCTCCGCAGCCGACCTTTTATTTCTTGTTTTTGTTAGCGGCTGGCTGTGCAAATAGGCGTCTCTGTTCAGTTAAAGCCACGTGCACTTATATGACATCTTGCCGACTGGACGAACATGTACTTGACTTCAATGTAATAATACAATGCGTTTGTTTTTGTGGATGAAATATTTTGAAAGTTTTGTACTATACCTTTGTATAGAAGAATTTTCCTTTCACATGCTTGTCTGTTTCTTAAAACAAACACTGTTCGTAATGAGATATCTTTTAACATTATTGACACATCAGAGTCTTTCTCAACAGTGCATTGGTCAGACAGAATCAATTTTACGAAAGAAATGAAACACTGCAATTCTACGATGGAAACAAGAAGTAGTGACGCAGTAATTAATGATTGGCATCACCCCGACTTCATCCAGAAAAAAGGTTCTCAAAAACACTTTTGGTTATGTGTTTTGTTCAAATCATGGACTCCTACACAACTCGAGAGCTAAAATAAGAGAGATTGTTGCGCTCAGCAGTGAAAGCAGCGACACAGCTCGATTCTTCGATGCAAGCAAAAAGAAGTAAAATATAAAAGTATAGTCGCCGTGACGCTGAAAATAGATCATTTTAACACTTTGGGGTAAGCGTTTCAACAAAACCATGGAGTTTTTCAGAACTCGGCAGCTAACATTAGGGAGATTATCCTCGACCAGTAGTGAAAGCAACATAGCAATACGATCTTGCAATAAAAACGAAATGAAAGTAAAATAAAGTGAAAGTAGTCACCGTGACAATGAAAAATGGATCATCTTAACACTTTGGGGTAAGCGTTCTAACGAGATCATTGAGCCCCGGCCCCAGACATGGAGCCCCAGACTCCAGAAATTCGGGAGTTTAACTTAAAGGGAGAATGTCATCATGTGACCAGAATGTCCACCATCGTCATTGCTGTAATAAATGTGATAAGAGAAAATTTAAAACTTTGAATGAGCAACAAGCAAGCTTTGTTGATATTGTTAAAGATTGTTTTTGTATATTGTACAGTTGTGTGACATATCCTGCGAGAAACGGGGTTATTATGTACGTCTGTTTAGAAAATGCTCACCGGAATGTAAAAAGACAACGATAATTTGAATGGTGAATTATTTATTGTCATTTGTTGTTGGTATTTATCAAAAAATAATCAGACGATTTGTAAATATGAGGTGAGAAACTATGTGAGAACAATTGCCTAACGAGAATGTGTGTGTGTGTGTGTGTGTGTGTGTGTGTGTGTGTGTGTGTGTGTGTGTGTGTGTGTGTGTGTGTGTGTGTGTTGTGTTTTAAAAGAGTTCAACGTATGTTTGTTAGATATTGAGTGTACATCTGTGGTATCATCAACTACGCAAGTTACTATGTTCGTATATTGTGCCTTCTTTTTTTCACGTGTTCGTGCCTTTCACAGTTCACCGTATCCGCGCCTGCAGACCTTCTGCAGTTTACATTCTCTTTTTAATAAAGACAGAAAACAAATGCGCTCGCACGCACAAACACCTACACCCTCACACCCTCTCATTCACACACACACACACACACACACACATTAGACACACATTAGACACACACGCACACATTACACACACATTACCCACACACACACACACACACACACATATATATAAAACATCAGAAATTGTGAAAGAAACAATTGAAAGTCAGCTGAGACTTTCTTCCGAGATTTGTTACAATCTCTAAGCAGAGAAAGAGAGAGAAATAAGTGTCCCTTCACAGATAGCCTATTGGGAGCATCAGACCCTCCTCAAGGGGGACCGAGATTTACAGAGCAAAGTCCCTTTGTGGGGGACGTATCGCAAGGTAATCTAGTCCTGAGGAGGACCATTGTATTTGTACCTAGACCAGACACGTGTTTCGACACTATTGTGTCTCATCAGTGGTCAGGTGGTACTGATGGCGAGAGTTGTCAACCCATGGTATCCAACTAAGAAGCAAACCATTCTCTGAATGGTAGCTTCTGTTGGCATGGGAGACTACCCTCATCTGACAAACCCAAGAGGATATCTATGAAGGGAAACACTTTGATTTAAGGCCAAAGTGTAGAATTGATATTTTTTAAGAAAGAATTTATAAATTTAGACAAGTTTTAACCAAGAAATTAGGTTAAAACAAGGGAAATTTGAAAAAGCCTAAAGGGAGGTAACTCTGTACCAGCCTGCAGATCCAAAAATGGATACGCGAATAAGTTAGATCTAATTTTGAAAAGGTTAAACAGGAAAAGCGGTCAACTTTTCACTGCTGTTCAACACAGGACTTGGTAAAGAAGAAGTTTTCTGCTTTATTCAATTGGATCGCTTTAAAGGCGATGCAACTTTCACGGTGACCACATTATAAAACATCAGAAATTGTGAAAGAAACAATTGAAAGTCAGCAGAGACTTTCTTCCGAGATTTGTTAAAATCTCTTAGCAGAGAAAGAGAGAGAAATAAGTATCCCTTCACAGACAGCCTATTGGGAGCATCAGACCCTCCTCAAGGGGGACCGAGATTTACAGAGCAAAGTCCCTTTGTGGGGGACGTATCTCAAGGTAATCTAGTCCTGAGGGGGACCATTGTTTTAGTACCTAAACCACACACGTGTTTCGACACCATAGTGTCTGATCAGTTGTCAGGTGGTACTGATGGCGAGAGTTGTCAACCCATGGTATCCAACTAAGAAGCAAACCATTCTCTGAATGGTAGCTTCTGTTGGCATGGGAGACTACCCTCATCTGACAAACCCAAGAGGATATCTATGAAGGGAAACACTTTGATTTAAGGCCAAAGTGTAGAATTGATATTTTTTAAGAAAGAATTTATAAATTTAGACAAGTTTTAACCAAGAAATTAGGTTAAAACAAGGGAAATTTGAAAAAGCCTAAAGGGAGGTAACTCTGTACCAGCCTGCAGATCCAGAAATGGATACGCGAACAAGTTAGATCTAATTTTGAAAAGGTTAAACAGGAAAAGCGGTCAACTTTTCACTGCTGTTCAACACAGGACTTGGTAAAGAAGAAGTTTTCTGCTTTATTCAATTGGATCGCTTTAAAGGCGATGCAACTTTCACGGTGACCACATTATAAAACATCAGAAATTGTGAAAGAAACAATTGAAAGTCAGCAGAGACTTTCTTCCGAGATTTGTTAAAATCTCTTAGCAGAGAAAGAGAGAGAAATAAGTATCCCTTCACAGACAGCCTATTGGGAGCATCAGACCCTCCTCAAGGGGGACCGAGATTTACAGAGCAAAGTCCCTTTGTGGGGGACGTATCGCAAGGTAATCTAGTCCTGAGGAGGACCATTGTATTTGTACCTAGACCAGACACGTGTTTCGACACTATTGTGTCTCATCAGTGGTCAGGTGGTACTGATGGCGAGAGTTGTCAACCCATGGTATCCAACTAAGAAGCAAACCATTCTCTGAATGGTAGCTTCTGTTGGCATGGGAGACTACCCTCATCTGACAAACCCAAGAGGATATCTATGAAGGGAAACACTTTGATTTAAGGCCAAAGTGTAGAATTGATATTTTTTAAGAAAGAATTTATAAATTTAGACAAGTTTTAACCAAGAAATTAGGTTAAATATATATTTACCCGTCAAATCTACAGTGGTCGAAGTGTCATGTTCTGCCACAGGGACACGAGAAAAACACTTGTTTTTAATTCATAATCTGAAGTTGTTACGAACAATCTACACTGTGTTGTACATGTTATTGTTTTGTCAAACTTACTTATCCCTGTTGCCATGCAGGTGTTTAGAGTAAGCTAATTATGAACGAATCGAATGAGGAATGTTTATGAATAAAATTCAGTACATTTAGTTCCACGTTTTTTTTTTCTTGTTTTACTTTGCGCATGATTGGTAGCAATGCTCAATTGCACGAACACAATCAACTTTCACAAAAAGACGGATATGACGTCATCAATGACAATTATCAAAATGCAAAGTTTCATGAAGATCGGTCCAGTAGTTTCCTCCACACACACACACACACACACCACCACCACCACTACCAGCATCACCACCCTCGTCTCTATTCACAGTCATCTGAAAACATTTATTCAAAACTTGTCAGAATGTAAAAAGGTAAAGGCAAATTAATATCGTGCAGCGCAGGTGTTTGTCGAGCAATATTAGTTATTTGTATCATTTTTTAACACTTCGCTGTTATGAATCTCATCTCCAAGATCGAGGTGTTTGTGCATTTTACGCTGATCGGTGTTAGATTTGCAATGTGTATCTGATTCGATCAGGTCTTTTTACTCATAATATTGTTATCATTAATCTCAGCGCAAAACACACCTCTGTTAAATTGCCTGATAGCCTTGTGACTTGTGCATGTGACCATAGACACACTCACACATACCTGCACCCGCATGCATGCACGCACGCACACACACACGCACAAACCGCACGCACGCGCCGGCGCGCACGCACACACGCACTAACCACACGCACGCGCTCGCAACTGAGCACGCACGCACGCACACACACAAACACACACACACACACACACACACACACACACACACATAGTACGAACGCATGGAATAAATTAACATCAAACAGACACAGAATTACACAAAATAAGCGATCCAGTTTCATCTCAATCTTTGTCACTGACGACGCAATTTTGAAACGAAATCGTTAGCAAGCCATACCGAAAGGATGGAAGCAGGGTTCTAATGGGTGTGGTCTTTCTATCTTTTGCAGTATCAGTGCGACTGCTAAAAGCAAAAAATCAAAAAGATCTGAATAAATAACAAAAAACAAGCAAACAAGAACAGGTAATGTATGGACTGTTTATGGAACATGTATACGCTTATGGCCAACGGTAAAACGTTGGATATTCTTGATTTTTACTGTTAAGTCAAGTGTGACTGAGTATTTGATGCCAGAGACTAGGAATCGATAGGAGGTCAGGGTGTATATGTGTACTTGTGCAGATTCACAGAAATCAGCTGAACAGATGGTACAATTATACATATGATTTCGTCGAGAAAATGCCCCCACAATATAATATTTTGTAAAAAATGGAGTCTCCATTGTCCTGACCACATTTTACCATTCAAATTCATTTAAACTGTTGTCACACATCATACAAATCATAACAGTGATTTCATTGTCTTTTGTTTAATCAATATTCATTGAATCAAAAAACAAGAAAGGTATGTTGTTGGAACGTTAAATTATATGTATAGAAATATTTTCGTTTTTGTTTTTTGTTTAAATGTACTCTGAAATAAGAGAAAACCCGTTTTACGCAAATAAGAAGAACGGTTTCGCATTTTCCGGCAAGACCAGTTGATCCCGTCACGGTCTATTACGGGTTTCGGCTAGTCACGCTTTAGTAGTCTCAATGAAGATTAAGACCCTAATGTCGACAGATTGACTGAAAATTATAACATCGTTTCAGCGACTTGTTTTACGGGCCCTGTGAGGCAGCTCAGTTGGAGCACGCCATTAACGTGGTCCAGATTCACTACACAAGAAACTGCAACGCGTAGCAGACGATTGATCTAATTGCAGACAGTCACTTGAGATAGAAAGCACGTCCAAGCTCATCTCTCATACTGCTCACTGCTGTGTTTTGAGTATTAGCAAACCATAATAAATTTATTTGCCAATACCTGCCTTCGAATGACTATTATTTGGAAAACATCGATTCAGTCTGACTAAAACGTATGCGGGAATTCCTTCTCTCTTCAGTGCTAATAAAAACTCTCCAACAGTCATTTATAAGTTCATAGAAACAGCAAATACAACTTCGCTTTTGCTTAGCCCACGCCTTTTCCTGATCGTTTACTTTGCTGACATTGTACACGAGTAGAACATTTAGAAACAAATGTATTTGGCTTCAGTGCGATCGCATTCAAGAATTCATTTTACAAGTTGGATATCACGACGTTTAAAACTTGCCAAACGTGTGACGTAAAAGTTGTAGTTGATGATGTGCTAACATCTTTTTTTCCTGAATTTTTCTGAATGTGTCCATTGAGCAAACAAACGTAAAATATAGCATAAAAGGAAAACAAACATCCATTATTAAGAAAAGTACACGTTAACAAATCAAACAGAGTTACCTGCATTGTAAAACATATCGTGCCCACATGACATCAGTATGGTTAAAATAAAACTACATCTTCACAAATGTAGAGAATAAAACACAACAACAGCAAGAAAAAAACGAAAAATGTATGATTATCAACCACATTTGGACAGCAACGGAATGAATTCTTCTGTACTTGCACACACACACACACACACAAGCACACACACACACACACACACACACACACACACACACACACACACACACACACACACACAAACACGCGCACCCTATAGCCTACCCATTACCCTTTCATAAAAACCAAACGGAAAGAATTGTAGAAATTGTTTTTACTCTCCTGGCTAAAATTGCCTGTACAAACAATTGAATCAAATTAAGAATCACGGCATCAAAGTGCACAAAGTTAGATCGTGCACTTTCTGGCATGACGCGACGGCTGTGTTCTAAACTTGAACTGCGCCGAACATTTTGCACAAGAATAGCCAAGATTAAAGTGCACGCGCTTTTCATGATCATGCAGGCTTTTCTTGCTGTGGTAGGTCTTGGAACAGTGTTCACAAGCGGTCCGAGCATTTATAGCTATACACCTGTGCCTTTTGGGGCTGACATATTACTCTTGTCAGCAAATTTCTTGTTGCACTGAAAACAAGAGTATGGCTTGGTTTTCAGATAGACAGAGTTTGTATGTGCGTGCAAATGAGATGCTTCTCTAAAGCGCCTGTGACAGATTTGGCACTCAAAACTAAAATTATCTTCATGGTGCAGTCTCATATGTCTTGATAAAGCTCTGGTGTTACCGTGGCTCTTTCCACAATGCGGTTGTGGCCGCTTTGGGGTTGACTTCAATGGCAGACCAGCACTTGTGCTTTAGGCCACCTCTACCTCACTGCTGACATCCAGAAAAATACCCAGGGTAACAGCTGACATCTCCAACTGTTGAGAATGTCACGTTTCAATATATCACTAAAGGTGATTATGAACCGGTTAATTACTACTAATTAACTAACCACACCACGATCCACTCTCGCAGTCATACAATTAAATAGAGTCAACAAAAGTATAAGTTTCAGACGCCTGTTTATGTATAAACTCTCCACCTCCCTCGAGCCTTCACTCAAAATATGTTCCTTTTACGTTCTCAACACGTAAAAAACCAGTGTTCACTGACAAAATGCCAGTAGTATGTAGAAAATTATAGTAACACGCTGAACCCGTGTAAATACAGTCAAATGAGAATGTTCTGTTCGAAAAGCTCTAGTTCGTGCAGGTGTCACACACCCCACGTTGTCACTACTCCAATGAAATCATAGATACGAAAAGACAACGGTGGTCAACGGGGTGCGTACGACATGGTGCACTTAGCTTTATCTCTGCTGCTGCTGCTTAGCCGGTATGCTGGTTAGTCGGTTCGCTGGTTAGCCGGTCCGCTGGTTAGCCGGTTCGCTGGTTAGCCGGTCCGCTGGTTAGCGCAGCTTCAACAGTTCCCGCCAGAGTCAGCCGTGCAGATGTTACAGGAATGTAACGAAGCGAGGCGAACGAAACGAAGCGAAGGCTGCAAACAGAAAGCATCGGTGCACTAAACATGTCAGCTACCCCTCACCCACCACCTTAAAACATGTCATCTTTAAATATCTCATCGAGCACGTGGGCCTGCACAAAATGGACTTTTTACAACAACAAAACAGTCATTTTCCGTCCTTCTCTCCCTATCTGCAAAAACCATATACAGATTAGTATTTTAGCGTCACAGAGAGTAAATTATGCGCTAACCTGGAAAGAACAACAGAGAGTATTTCATTCCACAACACAGACTCATCAACAGCGTTAAATAATGATTTATTACCTCAAAAGCCTATGATTGTACTCTCAATGGAAGCAAAGTCCGCTTCCTCCCTGGACCAGCCTCTGTTCGTCAACAGTGACCAAAACCGTCCAGAACCCCTTGTCGAATCCTTATGCGAAAGCCATCGCCGACGAAGGAAAGTTGACGACTTGTCCTCAGCAAAATACGTGGCAGAGAGAAGAAATAACTCGTGGAAGTTCCCCTAGAGTGCCGAATATAATACTCGGTGAAAAACCATCATACTCTAGAAACTGTGTATACGATCCTTCCCCTTCTGCCGCTGGGTGTCAAGTGTGCCGTCCTTGAGTCTCTGACAGACCACCTAGCCAAATACACGTGACTGACCTTGTCACAAAACCAGTCCAGCTATACACAATTCTGCCTCCCAAGCAGAAAAAGACACGAGAAACTCAATCCGTGAAAATCCCGTGTGCGCTGTCAGCGAAAAACCGTCAGCCCTAGCTATGACAGCAGAAACCTCCACTGTAAAACTCGTGCGATACAAAACATCCGTGCTCGTTGAGCACCGTCAGCAAACTCTGCTGTAACCCAATATCACGCACAGGCGCTTTCTATCATACACGACCAAGAACAGGCACTCCACTGAGTGACACTTTCTTGGTCTCTGTCACCCGATCGTGACACACCTCCCCTCTTCAAGACGAAACCTCGGTTTCGCTCACAGTCATGTTCTCCTCTACAGCCCGAGAGAGAAAGTCAGCTCCAACATTGTTGGCGCCTGGAATGACGCGTACCGTGAATTGGTACGGTTGGAGAATCAACGCCCAGCGCATAAGTCTGGCGTTTGCCAACCTTGCAACCTGAAGATATTGCAGAGGTTGATGGTCCGTCTCCAGACAGAAAGGTCGTCCGTACAGGTATGCTTCGAACTTCTGGATGCCCCAGACAATGGCGAGACACTCGCGTTCAACCGTTGCATACGCTGCCTCGGCCGAGGTCAGCTTACGGCTGGCGAAGCAAACAGGGTGCAAAAACCCCTCTGTCTCCTGAAGCAACACTGCCCCAAGTCCCTTCCCTGAAGCGTCTGTCCTCAGCACGAAGTCCTTGTTCAGGTCTGGTAGTCGGAGAATAGGCTGACTGGTGAGTCGCCTCTTCAGGGTGTTGAATGCGGAGCTGCATTCCTCAGTCCACACTACAACGGTCGGTTGTAGTTTCTTGGTAAGGTTGGTCAGTGGTAGTGCGATTTCGGCAAAGTGCGGGATGAAGCGTCTGTAGAAGCTGGCTAGGCCCAGGAAAGACCTGACTTCTTTCTTCGTGCGCGGTGGCTCCGCCTCCCGAATCTTCTGGATCTTGTCGTCCTCTGGAACGAGCAATCCCTCGCCGACAACATGACCCAGGAAAGACAATTCCCGAAATCCCAAGTAGCACTTGGACGGTTTAGCTCCCAGATTTCCGTCCTTCAACCTTCCGAACACGTCGCGCAGGGCGTCGAGATGTTCAGTCCATGTCTCTGTCGCGATCAGCACATCGTCGATGAAACTGCTGATGTCCTCGCGCTTCAAAGGTTCCAAAAGTTTCCTCATCATGCGAGTGAAGACGGCACCTGCATTCTGTAGACCAAAAGGCATGACTGTCCACTGGAACTGGCCGAATGGAGTGGTAAATGCAGTCTTTGGGCGATCTTCCTCGGCAACTGGGATTTGCCAGTACCCCTTGGTGAGGTCCAGTTTGGAAAAGTACTTGGCCTTGGCCAAGTGACTGAAGAGGTAGTCCACATCAGGCATGGGTTCCGCGTCAAACGCCGTAATCTTGTTCAGCTTCCGGTAGTCGACACAGAACCTGACGCGTCCATCCTTCTTCTTCACAAGCACAATTGGTGAACTGTAGGGAGAGTTCGCTGGCTCGATGACGCCCAACTTCGTCATGTCGGCGATTTCCTTCCTGACCACCTCCTTCTGGGCATGAGGCATGGGATACTGCTTCGTCCTCACTGGCTGCTTCTCCAGCAAGTCGAAGGTAAACTCCTCTAGATGCGTCTGAAGTGGTATGTCTGTAAGGACCCGTGCTGCATCCTTCAGGATCTCTTGCAAGTCCGCCTGCTGGTCGTCCCCAAGATCAGGTGAGATGTGCACGTCTGTGTGATCCTCACTAGCCTCCAGCGGACAAACTGGTACACGTCCTCCTCCCTGTTCTCCCGTTGTCTCGTCCATCACGACAGCAACTGCTTCTGTCACTTTGTCCTTTTCCCCGTAGGCAGTCCTCTCTATGTAGGCGCGCAGCAGGTTG
This sequence comes from Littorina saxatilis, assembly GCF_037325665.1. Taxonomy (NCBI): domain Eukaryota; kingdom Metazoa; phylum Mollusca; class Gastropoda; order Littorinimorpha; family Littorinidae; genus Littorina; species Littorina saxatilis. The sequence continues at coordinate 30,595,356 of NC_090257.1, read as the reverse complement.
GCGTGATACAGGCGTGCTTTCCCGTTCATGACGATCCTGTAGTCGTTCTGGCCCACTTTCGCTGTCACCTCAAAAGGTCCTTGCCACTGCAGTTGTAGCTTGTTGTGTTTGACAGGTAAAAGTAGCAACACCCGTTCTCCAATCTTGAAGCTGCGCGGCCGTGCCTTGCGGTCGAATCCTCGCGCATAACGCTGTGCTGCTCTCCCCAGGTTCTCTTGAGCCAGTTTGCAGGTCTCTTCAATCCTGTTCCTGAGTTCTACGATGTAGGTCGCTGTCGTCTGCACCTCCTCGTCAGCTTCTTCGTCTGTCCAAGCCTGACGCAGGATAGCCATGGGACCGCGTACCTGTCTGCCGTACAACAGCTCGAATGGGGAAAAGCCCAAGCTCTCCTGAGGAACCTCGCGGTATGCAAAAAGCAATGCTGGGATGTACCTGTCCCACGTGCGTGGTTTCTCCTGAGCTAGTTTCCTCAGCATGGTCTTCAAGGTGCCATTGAACCTTTCCACCAGTCCGTTGCACTGAGCATGGTAAGGAGTGGTGAAGTGCTGCTCCAGTGATAGCAGTCGTGCTGCCTCCGCCATCACTCCTCCCGTGAACTGCGTGCCTCTGTCGGTGAGTACCTCTGATGGAATTCCCAGCCGGGACCACATAGTAACCAGAGCCTCAGCTACTCGCGTGGCTTCAATCGATTTCAGAGGGATCGCCTCTGGGTATCGAGTAGCGTAGTCCACCATGGTCAAAATGTATCTGTTTCCGTCCTCAGACGCAGGCAAGATGGGCCCGATGATGTCCACTGCCACCCGACGAAAGGGTTCGTCGATGAGCGGCATCTTCTCTAAGGGGACCTTCCTCACCCTTCCTTTGGCAACCACCTTCTGGCACTTATCGCAGGACGCACAGAAACGTCGGACATCCGTGCAGATGCCTGGCCAGTAAAAGTGGCGCCAGACACGATCCGTGGTCTTCTTGGTGCCAAGATGACCTCCCAGAATCGAGTCGTGTGCCGTTGCCATGACACCCTCGCGAAACTCGCGAGGCACGACAACCTGTTTGAATGCACCTTCCTTGTTGCTGAACTCACGGTAGAGCAACTTCTTGTCCCTGAGGAACCTTGACCTCCCATGCTTCCCGCTCAGCTTCACCTTCCCCGACTTCGCGTGCTCCCGAGGAGTAGCTAAGGTCGGGTCAGAATCCTGAGCCTTCGCGAGAAGCGCGGGGGTCACGTTCCCCAGGGCAGCTCGTGCAGCAGGTAGGGGTTTGAGAGGTTTGTCCTCTCGCTCCGCCTGTGCCCGCGTGAGCACTGAAATGACGTCGGGAGACCGATAAACGGGAACCTCCCTGGTGACGCCGTCCACAAACTGAACCCGGTTCCCAATGAGCAAGTCGCATGGAGGATCGTCCATGACGACGGCCACAATGGTTCCCGTGAACAACGGTGTTACGACCTTGATCACTGCCGTGTTCAAATCGTAAGCGTGAGATGCCTCGGCCATTCTCACCCTGATGCTGTCTCCTGTGTAGGCCATAGCTGGAACCAGACTCGCCCGAACCACTATCATGTCTGCCCCTGTGTCCCGCAGACCTTCGCCCTTCACTCCGTTAACGTAGACGTTGCAGTGGGGCTGGAAATGTTTCCTGGAGCACGGAACGCAGAGTTGTGGAATTGTGCATGAGCTCGTGACGTCCCTTAACTCCTCGCTGCCAACAAAGTGTACGCCCTTCTGGTCAGCCTGTCTCCTGTGGCAGTCCTTCTTCACGTGGCCCCGCTTGTTGCAGTAGTAACACTGGATGTCAGTTCTGGAACTTGATCCTTTGTGTCCCTGATCGTCCTTCCCGTCCTTGGGTCCTGAAGAACCTGAATTTCCCGATTTTCCCGGCCGTGAGCCTGAAGATTTGCCGGAGATCGCCTGGGCGTCCTCGTGTACTCTGATCCAGTCGGCTGCCTCCTGAGTAGTCTTTGGCTGGTGCTCCTGCACGAAGGTCACCACCTCAGGTCGCAGGCTGGACATCAGTTGTTCCATGACAATGAGGTCGGCAAGGTCGTCGACGGTCCAGTTCTTCTCGGCCATCTCCACCCAGCGCCGCAGGTAGAGATTAAGGCGTGCCACAAACTGATGACTCAGCTCGCCGCTCAGTCTCTTGCTGTTACGCAGACGTCGTCTGTAGGCTTCAGCAGTCAGGTTGAAGCGCTGGAGTAACGCCTTCTTTAGTGCCTGATAGTCTCTCGCCTCGTCGTCCTCCAAAGCGTTGTAGAGCTGCAATGCGCGTCCTTTCAAGCAGGTGCTAAGGCGGCTAGCCCACGTGGCCTCTTCCCACTTCTGGTCCGATGCAATGCGCTCAAACCGGCGTAAAAAGTCGTCGAGCTCGTCCTTGTCATCGTCGAACGTCGGCAGTCTCGTACGGTCGGCAACAAACGTCGGCGCGCTAGCCTGAGTAAGCGTACCCTTCTCGGCCTGTAGCCTAGCTAGTTCTAGCTGGTGTTCGCGATCCGCCTGTTTGTCCTGTCTGTCACGTTCATCTTTCTCTTTCCGTTCTTGTCTGTCTCGTTCGGCCTGTCGTTCTTGTCTCTCAAGTTCAGCCTGTTCTTTCTCTTTCCGTTCTTGTCTGTCTCGTTCGGCCTGTCGTTCTTGTCTGTCAAGCTCGTCTTTCTTATCCTGTCTGTCACGTTCGGCCTGTCGTTCGGCCTGTCGTTCTTTTTCTTGTCTGTCTCGTTCATCTTTCTCTTTCCGTTCTTGTCTGTCACGTTCGTCTTGTCGTTCCTGTCTCTCGCGTTCGGCCTGTCGCTCTTGTCTGTCAAGCTCTTCTTTTCTCGTCTGTCGCTCTATGTCTTCCTTACGTTCTAACTCCTTGCGCTTAAGCAAACTACGCGCTCTAACGCGTGCGTCTCGCTCTGTCTGTTCCTCGCTACCAGGAGTCTCAAAAGTTAATCTCTTCGTAGGAGATCCCCCTGTAGCCATGGTTAGTTTTAGCAAAGCTTTATTACCAAAGTAAGTCTAACGCAGCTCTAGCTAGAATACGCGGTGACGAAAGCGGTGGATACAAAAATCCAGCAACCGGAAAATGCAGAAGAAAAATCCAAACGGTGTAGAACAAAACGCGTAGCCTACTTTATGGCTGCTTTTTTTGCGGTGAAACAAAGTGTTTCCCACAGCCGTGGCCTACTTTATCGGCTGCTTTTTGCGGTGAAACAAAGCGTTTCCCACAGCCTTGGTTAGGACAGAAGTCCTCGGACCCTTCCCCCCCAAAATTCCAACAAAGTCAAAATATGGAGAAAAATCCAAGTAAAACAAGACGGTAGAAATGTAACCTGTTACAGAATGCGAAACAACAATGTAGAGAAAACTGAGTAAAACGAATAACAAATCCGCTAACCCCGCTCAGCTCTCTGCAACGGAAAACTCTGAACGTACAACAACAAAGATTCACAAACAAAGGAAAGGGTAGTAATCACAGTTAGCGCATACAATAACTCACAAATTACAATTTACATTTCCTGCAAGATGTGAATCGCTTAAGGTGTGGTATATGATCAAAACTATACAAAAAAGGGTAGCACCAAGCAGAAAATAAGTCGAGCACTGACGAGATTATCTGCTCTTAGTTATCCTTAATTGGTGGGTCTTTATCAGTTGGAAATTAACTGAGTAAATCCCGGCTTGGCCCCCATGTGCCACGTTTCAATATATCACTAAAGGTGATTATGAACCGGTTAATTACTACTAATTAACTAACCACACCACGATCCACTCTCGCAGTCATACAATTAAATAGAGTCAACAAAAGTATAAGTTTCAGACGCCTGTTTATGTATAAACTCTCCACCTCCCTCGAGCCTTCACTCAAAATATGTTCCTTTTACGTTCTCAACACGTAAAAAACCAGTGTTCACTGACAAAATGCCAGTAGTATGTAGAAAATTATATACTGTTCAAAAAAAGAAACGCATAGCTTGTAATATTTGGTTAATTTAGTTATATGGCTACAAGGATATCCACCAAACTGCAGAAAATGTTTATCTGGTCGTCGACCTTTCGTCCATTGCCACAAGTGAGCTCTGCACGTGACGCATGCGTTATCAGTGGCTACAATGTCAAAATTGCTCATTTGGCATGACCACTCGTCATGCTTCAGTGTAATCTCGTTAAACTCGGGGAATATTGAGCTCTCACCATGTCTTCCAAAACCCATAAAAGCGGATTGTTCGCCACAAAGAAATCAGACGACAATTCAGCGACGAAAGATGGCCCGATTGAGCAGAGAAGACCGCCAAATTGCATTGGGTCGTTTACAAGCAGGCCAAAGTCAAAGTGCAATCGCCAGGCACTTCCACGTGTCCCAGAGCACCATCAGTAGACTGTGGGTCAGGTTTCAAGCCACTGGCTCCGTTGCTGACTTGCCACGAGCGGGAAGACCAAGGGCGACAACTGCTGCTCACGACCGCTTCATACGGCTCCGCCACCTCCGGAATCGTTTCCTGTCGGCCTCATCTTCTGTCCAGGCTCTCCCCGGGCCACACCGATTATCGGACCAGACCGTGCGGAACCGCCTGCATGAAGCTGGTTTGAGAGCTCGCAGACCTCACAGAGGAGCTGTCCTCACCCGCCGCCATCGCCAGAACCGAGTGCAGTGGGGCAACCAGCACCTTCGCTGGACCGTCCGGAATCACTGGAGACACGTGTGGTTCAGCGACGAGTCCTACTTCCTGCTCCAGCGACATGATGGTCGGAGGAGGGTCTACCGGAGAGTAAACGAACGTTACGCGCCCAACTGTGTGGATGAGGCACCCGTTCATGGTGGTGGAGGCGTCATGGTGTGGGGGGCGATCAATACCGCTGGAAGGAGCACCCTGGTGCACGTCCAAGGGCGCATAACTGCCCAGCGATACGTGGAGGAAATTCTGCGCCCACACGCCCTTCCTCTTCTGGCTGACCAGGATGCCATATTCCAGCAGGACAACGCTCGCCCGCACACAGCACGACTCACCACCCAGTTCCTCACCGACCACCATGTCCAGGTGCTTCCCTGGCCATCCATGTCGCCAGACATGAACCCGATAGAACACCTCTGGGATGAATTGGACAGACGTGTGCGCAGGCGAGAAGAAGCGCCGGCAAATCACCGCGATCTATTGCAGGCACTTCAGGAGGAGTGGGACACCATCCCACAGCAAGATATCCGGCATCTGATCCAGTCCATGCCCAGAAGGTGCCGGGCAGTTGTTGCTGCTCAAGGCAGTCACACCCCCTACTGACTTGACAGCCTCGGCACCCAATCGTATTGATTGACTGATTGATTTGAAGATGCAAATGAACTGTGTGTGCATTCAACTGTGTCCATACCAAATTTCAAACAAATAATCTAAATATTGGATTTTCTGTTAATTTTTTCGAAAAATAAAACAAATTTGGCAAGTAGCAACTATGCGTTTCTTTTTTTGAACAGTATAGTAACACGCTGAACCCGTGTAAATACAGTCAAATGAGAATGTTCTGTTCGAAAAGCTCTAGTTCGTGCAGGTGTCACACACCCCACGTTGTCACTACTCCAATGAAATCATAGATACGAAAAGACAACGGTGGTCAACGGGGTGCGTACGACATGGTGCACTTAGCTTTATCTCTGCTGCTGCTGCTTAGCCGGTATGCTGGTTAGTCGGTTCGCTGGTTAGCCGGTCCGCTGGTTAGCGCAGCTTCAACAGTTCCCGCCAGAGTCAGCCGTGCAGATGTTACAGGAATGTAACGAAGCGAGGCGAACGAAACGAAGCGAAGGCTGCAAACAGAAAGCATCGGTGCACTAAACATGTCAGCTACCCCTCACCCACCACCTTAAAACATGTCATCTTTAAATATCTCATCGAGCACGTGGGCCTGCACAAAATGGACTTTTTACAACAACAAAACAGTCATTTTCCGTCCTTCTCTCCCTATCTGCAAAAACCATATACAGATTAGTATTTTAGCGTCACAGAGAGTAAATTATGCGCTAACCTGGAAAGAACAACAGAGAGTATTTCATTCCACAACACAGACTCATCAACAGCGTTAAATAATGATTTATTACCTCAAAAGCCTATGATTGTACTCTCAATGGAAGCAAAGTCCGCTTCCTCCCTGGACCAGCCTCTGTTCGTCAACAGTGACCAAAACCGTCCAGAACCCCTTGTCGAATCCTTATGCGAAAGCCATCGCCGACGAAGGAAAGTTGACGACTTGTCCTCAGCAAAATACGTGGCAGAGAGAAGAAATAACTCGTGGAAGTTCCCCTAGAGTGCCGAATATAATACTCGGTGAAAAACCATCATACTCTAGAAACTGTGTATACGATCCTTCCCCTTCTGCCGCTGGGTGTCAAGTGTGCCGTCCTTGAGTCTCTGACAGACCACCTAGCCAAATACACGTGACTGACCTTGTCACAAAACCAGTCCAGCTATACACAATTCTGCCTCCCAAGCAGAAAAAGACACGAGAAACTCAATCCGTGAAAATCCCGTGTGCGCTGTCAGCGAAAAACCGTCAGCCCTAGCTATGACAGCAGAAACCTCCACTGTAAAACTCGTGCGATACAAAACATCCGTGCTCGTTGAGCACCGTCAGCAAACTCTGCTGTAACCCAATATCACGCACAGGCGCTTTCTATCATACACGACCAAGAACAGGCACTCCACTGAGTGACACTTTCTTGGTCTCTGTCACCCGATCGTGACAGAGAAAATCCCTCAAAACGCGTTAAATTTGGCTACAAGAAATGCGAATCTCAGCTGAGAAGGGGGACCAGCGCGGAACACTTTCAGTCGACACGAGGTACCAGCTCGGAACACATGGGTGTCCAGCGCGGAACAAAACTCAACTGACATGGGTTTTGGTTTTACTTTTCGTGCCTCAACGCCTTGAAACAGGTTCTGGAAAAAGCATCAGCATAACAGCAAGAAACTATAGAACAAACCTATGATACAGAAAAGCCATATAATGATACCGTTGCTTATCATTTCTTCATTTTGATCAGCTTTTGTGCCCAAAAACGACATCTCGCAAGTATTTCAAGCTGATGCGGGTCACATAATAAACCTAGTCAGATAAAACAAACACCAATGGAGAGACAAATTACTTAGATTAGTGCTAAAAACATCCGTTTCCGGAAATGAGTTTTTTTAGAAGACCTAGTTTGTACTTTAGTGCAGACACTTACGTTTGCGTGACACCAAGCCCGGCTGAAAACGGAGTAACAACGAGCCCAGCTGAAATAAGGCGGAACACAGTCCCCGGTGTGGTGTACTTGAAATGTTGTTATAACTCATGTAAGGTGAAATAAGCTGGCACGTTAAATCTTTCCATCTCTCTCTCGTCGCCTTGTGACGATAGGGGAAAATGAAGTACAAAGATTTATCATGACACACACACACACACACACACAAACACACACACACACACACACACACACACACACACACACACACACACACACACACACATACAAATACACATGCACATGAATTCACAACACATCTGACACCAAGCAAGTGACACAATTTTACTTCCGTCACTTTGACCATGCACATTTCTAGTGAGCCGGTAGGCAAGGCGTTCTGACTGTGTGTGTTTGTGCGCGCGCGTGTATGTGTGTGTGTGTGTGTGTGTGTGTGTGCTGGCAATCATCCACAAAAGCTAGCGGACAAAACCCTTGCAAAGTAAGATACTAAATCTGTAATCTTTAATTTAGCAAATGCGTGTCCTATACCCTTCTCCCGGTGACAAGAAAGTAGGTTGAAAACAAAACCAAAGGCAATGCAAAAGAAAACACAGTATGCACAAATTACAGCGTTGAAGCCTGATATCTAGTTTATTTGGGCGAAGACGACTTCGCGAAGTCTACTTCAAGAAGTTCGCTGCACGAAGCCGCCTGGGCATTGCATTTTCTGTGAAAAAAAAGACTACGCAGAGTATTTACGAAGTCCGATTTGGTCTCCATTAAGGACAACCTTCACCTTGACCAAATGAACGATAAGCCACTTATTTTAAGGTGCGATGTGGCATAACTGAAAACCCAAAACCGAAATGTATAGCTTTTGGGTACTTCGATACCGTTAATTCTTGTCCATGAGTATCCATTTGTTCTCATCGGAATGAGTTTATGCATATGTTGAAGCCGTTTGCATTTCTTTCTTGTTGTATTTTGGTTTTGTTTTTTCATGTACCCCCATGGGGGTTCTTGAATAAATCCTTTGCCTTGCCTTGCCTTGCCTTGCCTTGCCTTGCCTTGCCTTCAATTGGAACAGGCCATCCACATAAGGTTGACACCGTAGTTGTAGGAATCTAACCATTCCTGCACCTTCAAGTCAAAGCCTGATGCCTGCAGGTTAATCACGTCGGTATGAATCCTGGTGTTCGTTGTGTGTTCAGCATCAATGTAGGTTATGCCGGCGGTGACCTTGGGGATGGAGGGGAAGGGTGGAGAGAAGGTCACGTGCTTCGTGTGCGTCCTCGTTATTCCGCCGTTAATGTCCGTGACGGTGCTTTGGTTGTGTGGCTCGAAACCCTCGGAGCCCGACTCACCTAGAAGTACCCACTAACATTACGGACCTGTTTATGTCAAAAGACACTCGTGACCTGGCTGTACTCAATCACCCACCTCACGTCATGAATATTATACGTTATTTGTATTTTTGACCAAAATATGACTTTTATATTGCTTGTGGGACAAAATGGGTTATTCATCAATTGATTATGAATAATGTATGTTTCATTTGTATGCCACTTTGCTCGTGCATAAACACAAGAAAATAAATCTGAAGATTGTGTGCAGTTTGTGGCCGATATCGAATTTTGTCTTCAAGCCTAAGTATCAAAACCAGCTGAAGTGAAGCATGACTAAATGACAACAACAACGAACAGCACATTGCACGCGGACTGTGTGTGTGTTCATGATCTCTATGAGATAAAAAGAAAACAAAATCAAACTTACATCGTTTTGCAGCAAGACTGGTTTTCAGGCTTGACATTTCTGCTACCAAAACTGTTAAAAAAATATCCGAAAGAAAATATTTCACGATTTTACACACAAGTCGGACAGAGAGATAGACAGGATAGACACACATGTCGCACGCACATGTACACGAACGCTCGCACACACACACACACACACACACACACACACACACACACACACACACACACACACACACAAACACACACACACACACACACATACACACACACACACACACACACACACGTCAGTTAAAAACACACAATTTCGTAATTGGACACGGGCACAATGGCACCATTAACCACCCAACGTTTCACCATCCCGTCTACCTACTGCTCCTGTTCTCTCTCTCTCTCTCTCTCTCTCTCTCTCTCTCTCTCTCTCTCTCTCTCTCTCTCTCTCTCTCTCTCTCTCTCTCTCTCAAGTGATTCTCGACACACAGGTACACACATACACACACATACACACACACACACACACACACACACACACTCACACACACACACACACACACACACACACAGATAGACACACACGTCGCACGCACGTGTACACGAACGCTCGCACACACACACACACACACACACACACACACACACACACACACACACACACACACACTCACACACACACACACACACACACGTCAAGTTAACAAACACAATTTCGTAATCGGACACGTGCACAATGGCATCGTCAACCACCCAACGTTTCACCATCCCGTCTTCCTACTGCTCTCTGTCTGTCTGTCTCTGTCTGTCTGTCTCTCTCTCTCTCTCTCTCTAAGGTGCACCCTCTCTCTCTCTCTCTCTCTCTCTCTCTCTGAAAATTCCTTAAAACAACTTAGCAGATTACATAAAAGAGCACTAAAAGTAGTATTACTAAAGCACACTACCCTCACAGAGTTAGACTACATACATTTAGGGATCTTACCTCTAAAGTCAAGACTGCTTTTTAACAAAGGAATCTTTATGCATAAAATTATATCCGAAACTACCCCAAACCATTTGTTCAAAGTTCTCTTTGAAGAATTCACACCACCTAATGAAATTTAACACTCCTCTTCCTAGGATAGACTTATTTAAGTCTAGTCTAGTTTATTCAGGTGGCCGTCTCTGGAACGCTCTACCGAATGCCTTACGGGAAGCTACCATCACAGATTCTTTCAAAAACAAATATATATCCCATTTAATGAAAATAGTATATTCTTGATTGTTATGTCCTTTGGGACACAGTCACTCACTTTTGATTTATTGTTTTGTTCACGAAATTATGATGTTCTGCATAATATCCATTGTCTTGCAGAGTTGATGTACTATTGCATAGTATTCTGACTCTAATTGACTTGCAAATTTTTGCTTTGCACCTTGTCAGGAACATTTATAAACTACAATGTTTCATATAATGCGCTTATGTACATAAACTAATACTGTTTCACTAATTATGTAAGTATGTAGTAGTAACTATTATAGTAGATTTATTCCCTCTTTAGGGCGAGGGCCAGATGCAAAAAAGTATACCAATGCTTATTCTGTTACCCTCGTAAAATAAAGAATTGTCATTGTCATTGTCATTGTCATTCTCTCTCTCTCTCTCTCTCTCTCTCTCTCTCTCTCTCTCTCTCTCTCTCTCTCTCTCTCTCTCTCTCTCTCTCTCTCTCTCTCTCTCTCTGTACCTCTCTTTCTAAGTAATTATTTAGTGAATATTGCATATTGTATTCTTTGTTTCAGGACATGTTGTTTGACCAGGCATTGTACCTTAAACCTGTATGTTTGTAAAATAAAGTTCGTTTGTAGTTCGTTAGCTTGTTCGTTCGTTCGGTCGTTCTCTCTCTCTCTCTCTCTCTCTCTCTCTCTCTCTCTCTCTCTCTCTCTCTCTCTCTCTCTCTCTCTCTCTCTCTCTCTCTCTCTCTCTCTCTCTCTTTATTTCGGTCCTATGGAACTCACTGCCTATTTTTCTTAAGCATAAAACAAACACAGACAGCTTCAAAAAAAAGTATATGTCGCACATAATGCAACTAAACATGTGCTGAATGGTTCATCAATTCATTTAAATTGTATGTGCATGTTAAACAAAATTATAATAATATGCAGATCTAAATTAAGATATGTTAAAAATTGACACTTTTTATCATTGGAAATTGTACTTAAAATGCAGCATGACAATTTATTTTTTTAAATTTGTATCTATATATATATATATAATGTATTAAGTTTGATGTGATACTTATTTGATTATACTGTTTTCTGTTCTTGTTGACCCTATAATTATTAGGGCGAGGGCTGGATGTAAAAAAGCAATATTCTTGCTTATCTATTACCCTCGATAATAAAGATTTTGTCTTGTCTTGTCTTGTCTTGTCTCTCTCTCTCTCCCTCTCCCTCTCTCTCTCTCTTTCTCCCCCCTCTCTCTCTCTCTCACTCTTGCTCTCTTACTCCCTCTCTCACTCTCTGTCTCCCGCTCTCTCTCTATCTCTTTCTCCCCCTCTCTCTCTCTCTCTCACTCTTTCTCTCTTACTCCCTCTCTCACTCTCTCTCTCCCGCTCTCTCTCTCTTTCTCCGTCTCTCTCTCTCTTTCTCCGTCTCTCTCTCTCTCTTTCTCTCCGTCTTACGTCTCTCTTTCTCCCCCTCCCCCTCTCTCTCTCTTTATCCGTCTCTCTCTTTCCCCCCCCCCTTCTTTCTCTCTCAGTCTCTCTCTCTCTCTCTCTCTCTCTCTCTCTCTTTCTGGTTACCTGTCTTACTAGCCTCCAGGGAGGCGACCCGCTGTGCCAGCAACTGCACCACTGCAGCCAAGGGGTCTGGATCATCGGACCGCTTGTTCCCTGTTTTCAGTCATTGCAAACTGATAGATGTATGCAATCACTGAAGCTTTCATTAAAAAAAAAAAACTGTTCAACAACTAATCAGGATTTATACTTCGTTAAGATAACATTCAAACAAGAAACATATTCGATTAGCCATCATCGCCCTTAGCCAATTTTCTTACCACTATCTTTTTAATACTTTACACGTCGTTTGGTACACCTTGGTTATTGCCTTTAATCATGCACCGCTCCCTGTATGGGATGTACATGATTCACTCTGTCTGTTTGTGTGTCAGTTTGTCCTTCTCACCGCACTCAAATCTCTGCCATGCGTTGCTCAGAATCACAATAGCCCGCTCAGAGAAAAGTCGCTCTGGATTGGTCTATGCAACGGGCTCACAACGAGGCAAATCGCTTCACGATGGCGACGAAGAAAGCACGATTGCTGCGAGATATGAAAAAAGTTGTACTTCTTAAACTAGTAGACGATTCGGTCAGTGAAATCGTCAGAGAGATTAATGTAGTTATGATGGGAAATTTAGCTGGGGTAGTCCCTGAACCTTGAAAAGCGGTGGATCCCTCGGGTCACGTCGAAAACCACGCCGAGAAGATCGAAACACGCTACACGGCATCGCAGTGTAAACACCGCCGCCATCTTGAGACGTGTTGCCCAGAGCGGTTCGCCACGGGTCGCTCGCAGTGCGAATGACAAAATGCCGTTTCTTAGGGCAGTGCAGGAAAGCGCTCGCCAAGCACTCGGCGAGCGGCTTTGGTATATGCTCGCCCACCGCGCGCCGCGTTATCCAAGATGGCGGCGGTGTTTACACTGCGATGCCGTGTAGCGTGTTTCGATCTTCTCGGCGTGCTTTTCGACGTGACCCGAGGGATCCACCGCTTTTCAAGGTTCAGGGACTATCCCAGCTAAATTTCCCATCATAACTACATTCTCTCTGACGTTTTCACTGACCGAATCGTCTACTAGTTTAAGAAGTACAACTTTTTCATATCTCGCAGCAATCGTGCTTTCTTCGTCGCCATCGTGAAGCGATTAGCCTCGTTGTGAGCCCGTTGCATAGACCAATCCAGGGCAACTTTTCTCTGAGCGGGCTATTGTGATTCTGAGCAACGCATGGCTGGATAACGCGGCGGGCGGTGGGCGAGCATATACCAAAGCCGCTCGCTGAGTGCTTCGCGACCGCTTTCCTGCACTGCCCAAAGAAACGGCTTTTTGTCATTCGCACTGCGAGCGACCCGTGGCGAACCGCTCTGGGCAAGGTCTGTACCTTGGAAGTAGGAGACACCCAGTCGTAGCAAGTTTCTACCTTGAACGGAAAAGAGACACGCCGACGACACGTTCTACTACACACTGTGTTCGGTATGCCTGAGTCATCCGGGATCCAAAGCAAGTACGGTAACCTCATTGTTCTATCTGAGTTTTGTCCCCTGATTATAAGTTAGTGCGTCCCCTAGGCTTTCATGGCCCGGCTGATCGTTGCACAGCTACACTTTTTGACGGGCCGCCAGAGCGGCTCGTCTTTAGGCGTCGGGTAAGTAGCTTGCAGGTGGAGAAATTTTTGTTCATGGGGGATTTCTGTGACGTATGTACAGGAAGTCGCCGTTGGTCTCGGCAAAGAAACTACAATGCAGTGTGTGGTCTCGGTGAGACTGAAAGACAGAGAGCGACAGATACACACAGTGATTCAACGGCGCACAACTCTAGTAAAGTTGTCGTAGCACGTCCGTCTATGGCCAAAGTGATCAGGGTTCGATTCCCGGCATGGGCGGTCTTTTTTTTTTTAATTCTTGTTTACTATTGTTTATTATGAACGTTTTAATGTTTTATTTTACTCTAATAATTTTTTTAATTGTGTAAAATAATTTTTTTTTTTAAATCCACGTGCACAAGACAAAAACTTTCATACTGGGGAAGCGAGCCAGTCTGAAGAGTACTCGGGTTCATTCTTATCAAAGAAAGGATCAAACCCCAATGAAGTTCCTCCTTTGACGTCAAACGGAACAACCTACTATACTAACCTAGAAAAAGCAAACTTGTTCAACGACTTCTTTATCCAACAGTCCATTGTCGAAGACGATATGTCAGACATTCCTGAAGTACCAAGGCTTCCTTGCAGAATAAACAATCTCACACTTTCAGTCGAAGAAGTTAAAAATACGATTAACAAACTAGACAAAACAAAAGCAGTCGGTCCAGACGAAATCCACAATCGAATTTTAATTGAGAGCTGCGAAGTGATTTGTGACAGCCTAACTGCACTGTTTAATCGGTCTTTACGTGAAGGACTTTTTCCGTCAGTTTGGAAAATAGCCCACGTTTCACCAGTTCATAAAAAGGGGAACAAAGATACATGTAGTAATTATCGTCCAATCTCCCTCCTAAGCTGTGTTGGCAAAACACTAGAGAAATGTATACAAATTCATGTCTTTGACTACTTAACACAAAACAATATCATTACAGAGTCGCAGTCCGGTTTCATCCCTGGAGACTCAAATGTTTACCAGCTTCTTACAATATACAATGACATATGCAAATCACTCGATAATAGAATAACTACCCAAGCAATCTTCTTTGATATATCCAAAGCATTCGATAGAGTTTGGCACCGGGGCTTATTGCATAAACTCGAAGCCGCTGGAATTAATGGGCCATTATTAAACTGGTTTACAGACTACCTAACAGATCGAAAGCAAGCAGTTGTATTAAAAGGCAGTAAATCAACTTATCTTCCAGTAGTAGCGGGAGTTCCTCAAGGTTCAGTGCTTGGACCCTTGCTCTTCCTAATTTATGTAAACGACATTGTACGTGATATAGAATCTACGATTAAGCTTTTTGCTGACGACACTAGCATGTACTTGTCTTTAGCCAATCACAACATCCGTGCCGAAATTTTAAACTCAGATCTTGAAAAAATTGTAAATTGGGCAGAAACATGGAAGGTAGCATTTAACCATGCAAAAACTGAATTGGTGAACTTTTGTACACAAAAAAACCCTGATATCGCAGATCTAAACTTTGGCAATACCATCCTTGAAAGTTCCCAAAATCACAAACACTTAGGAATAATAATACAAAACAACTGTAAATGGGATGAACATATAAAATCTCTTGTTGCAAAGTGCAGAACTCTCGTAGCTTGCTTGCGTACATACAAATATAGACTGAGCCGAAAATCATTGGAAATTATGTATAAATCCTTCATTCTACCACACTTTGATTATTGCGACATAATATGGGACAATTGTAGCAAGACCCTAACAGATGAACTCGAACAGTTAAACCTAGATGCAATACGAACAATCATCGGAGCTGTCCGCGGAACCAGTCACTTTAAGCTTTACGGAGAATCTGGACTCCAATCATTATCTGAAAGGCGTAACCGTCATAAACTAACAATGTTCCATAAAATTACTCACGACAAGACCCCCCCCCCCCCCCCATACCTACAAGCAGCACTCCCACCTCTCGTAGCAGCCAACAACCCCTACCACAGACGCCGCCCCTTAGAACGAAGTATACCCCCACATCGAACAGAAACGTACAAAACATCCTTTTTTCCTTCGACAACGGTACTCTGGAACCAACTACCTGAACAAATTCAGTTAACTGACTCCCTCGGGGAATTTAAACATTACTTAACAAAAGACGACACACAAATTCCCGTTAACTTCTACAGTGGCAGTCGACAAACACAAATAATCCACACAAAAATGAGACTTAATATCAGCGATCTAAAGAAAGACTTAGTTGAGCGACACCTTGCGGAAAATAGCGTATGCGACTGTGGTGATGGAACAGAAACTGCAACACACTTCTTACTAGAATGCCGTTTACACTTAGCTGCAAGAAACAACACAATCAACAAACTAACCAACAACTTCATACACACAGATATTCTACTTCATGGAAACCCCTCCTTGCAAACAAAAATTAACAAAAAAATCTTTTTAACAGTGCAGGAATTTATTGGACAGTCCGGCCGTTTCGAACAGATAAACATGTAAAGTGAAAACAAAATCGATACGTCTTTTCGTCTCTCTCTCTCTCTCTCTCTCTCTCTCTCTCTCTCTCTCTCTCTCTCTCTCTCTCTCTCTCTCTCTCTCTCTCTCTCTCTCTCTCTCTCTCTCTCTCTCTCCCCCTCCCCCTCTCTCTCTCACTCTCTCCCTCCCTCCCTCTCTCCCTCCCTATCTCTTACTCGCTAACACCATAAATATTATATATGTATTCTAAAACTGATTTTTGTTTTGATGTACAATTTTCATTCAATTTTCTTTTCATGTTTGCTTGCTTTTCATTTAAACTGTACCCTCCCCAATCACAGAATTTACCTCCCCCACCTTTTAAACGGAGACAGACAGTATTCCACAGATTTGAACAGGAAAATTTTTTCCACCGTACACTCGTTCATTAAACGTTCAGGCCGCTTTGGGTAAATCAGAATAAATGCTCTACAAGCCGGACAGCAACTTTAACTTCTGCACATCTCCTACCCATCCCTCTTCTTTTATTCATCTTCTTTCCCTCCTTCCTTCCTTTACTGTCTTTCTTTATCATCATTATGCAACGTTCATTACGTTATTAATAGATTTGGTTTATTGAGACAAATTTTTCAGCCGTTACCGCCTTATGTTGTACTGTCATGCAGGAACACCACTATAAGCTTCTAGCTTGTTGTTGTTTCTGTGAACTTTGTATACATGTCATGATTGTAACCTTTGTTAAAATAAACTTATGTTTAAACCAATAATTTTTTAATTGTGTAAAATAAATAAATAATTTTTTATTTTTTTATTCCAAGTGATCCGGGTGGAAAGCGATTCGTCTATGGCCAAAGTGATCCGGGTTCGATTCCCGGCATGGGCGGTCTATTTTTTTTTTTTAAATTCTTGTTTACTTTTGTTTATTATTAACGTTTTAATGTTTTATTTTACTCTAATAATTTTTTTAATTGTGTAAAATAAATTAAAAAAAATTTAAATCCACGTGCACAAGACAAAAACTTTCATACTGGGGGAGCGAGCCAGTCTGAAGAGTACTCGGGTCCAGCGCCAGCGGTTTTTTTTTATAAAAACTAGGAGTGATTGCGAATTTGCGCGTTTCTCGTGAGTGCTTTCGAAGTTTTGTAATTTGATTTTCCCCAGCGAGTGTGTTGCGAAAATGTACGCAAGCTATTCAGGTCCATACAAATACCGAGCACCGTCAGGCACCTATGGTTTATTTAATTGGGTGATGCAGCAAGTGCCTATGAATTGTCGGGAAAACCGAAGTATAATTACGTCAAAGTTTCGCTCTCAGTTGACGTCATTTTGTTTGTCGTCAAGGAGTTGTCGTATTTCTTGAAGGAGTTTCCTTCAAAGCTTATTCTTTTACTTTCGATGTGATCGTTAGTTTACTTTGTTCATTAGTATTGGGAACATAAGGAGTTAGATAATAAATGAGGTTATTATTAGGGACGAAATTCTTGATCGCTATTTTCGCGAATAGACAAGAGTTACCATTGGTCTAGGTTAGCTAACAACGCAAAGATGAGTTTCGGTTAGCGATTAAGGAGTCTGCGCAGAGAGAGAAAAGAATAACGATCGAAAAGGAAAAGCAACGGAAAGTGGAAGAGAAGGGGCGAAAGCATGAAAGAACCACAACGGCACCGTTCTATGCCTATGCCTAGAAGTAAAAAACATCGCCAAGGGCGAACGAAGTTGGCAAAGACTTCCACAGCGGAGACACCCTGTCTTTCATGGGGCGACCAGACAGATGGCAGCAAGCGACAGCGGTAGCCGGTAACCGTTAGGGTGATGGAATCTTTTCTCGATATGTTGGTGTTTCGAGTTACGACTACGAGTTTCCAGTTCGAGATCCGAGGGACGAGTTTTCTACGATCAACCCTCCAACTTCGTCCGATGTTTTCCTGATCATCAATAACCGTTCGACAATAACCAGCCTGGGCCACACGACGTTCCGACCGTCTACATCATCACTTCGTATTTTCAAGATGAGTGACTTTTAGATCCAGGATATAAGAACGATACAAAAATGAAGAATAATCCGGCGACCTTGGAACAAGCAAATAAATAAAAAGTTGAATCTATAAATTTACAAATACGTCTTGTGTGTTGTGTGCATGAATCTGCAATAGTGGTGTGATAGAATTTTTTTTAGAAACAAAATTCATTCTTGTTCTGATTTATAACGTAAAAGGTGAGGTCTTCGTACCCTCCGAGTACGCAACAGACCAGGATCCGCAACAGAGTGTTCTTTGGAGGGCACTAGACTGTGATTGCTGGTGCATGTTTTTATTTTTGTTTTTCGTTCTTTGTTTCCGTTTGTAGTCTGTGGTCAAATACCTCACAATGTGCTCAAACAAATCACAGGCACAGGAAATGAACAAGAAGAAGTGTGTCACAAGAATTTGAATTCTAACAAAAACATGTGTATGAGTTCATAGACTACCACTGTCGAACCCTTCACTGTACAATGTAAATGAGTACAAAATATAGTCGTCAGTTTGGGAGACATTGTAGAGCACAGGTGAACTTTATCACAAACGGACAACACAAAAAGTACTTTCTTTTCAAACTTGAAAGTTTGTTGTCTATTTTTACCAGGGTCTTTCAAACAAACAATAACATGTGTATTTTTTATGTGAAAAAATTCATCTATTTTAACATTGTTGTACTTAAAATCTTAACATCTGCTAACAATTTGCGTATGAATATTTTTTATTCCTGCACTAGAAGGGAAGAAATCAACCTGTGGAAGACGTGCTGTGGTTTGTCTCCCTTCCTTCGAAACCGAAACCGAAACCGTCTGTAACGCTTACAGGGCCTCATAGATATCAGAGTCAACTCTCTCTCCACCCCCCCCCCCCCCCTCCCCCCGCCCCCGACACCTCCACGCATTCAGCGTAACGGCTTGTACGGCGTGTTACTTCAACATAATATGATAATAATAATAATAATAATAATAATAATAATAATAATAATAATAATAATAATAATAACTTCAACAAGTATTTTTTGGACAAAAATTAACCTTAACAAGGCCTCAACACAACAGCGCTTCCTGGAATTGCATGGCTGTTACCGGGAAATGTACTGGGTCAAAGGTCCGCCTGACTCGAAAATTTACTGGGGAAAAGACAGTGACTGCAAAAAATCGTGTACTTCATGATTGGTACAATGGCCAACACAAATGTTGTCGGATCAAGTCTACTTCCATTTTTCAAAGAAATAGTCTTTTACATTGACTACTGCCCTCCCAGGAAACCTGGCCACATCCTCAACAAAGTCAGCCAGAGCTTCGTTTAAGTGTGACAATGGGTCATATATTGGTGCTACATTACTAGCATTCAAATGTGTATTCATGGCAACAGCATTTTGCCATTTACAACAGTTTCACTAACACTGTATTCTTTCTTGCTTTATTATTTTGTGACTCAGTGATAATTTTAAATAAAGTTATTTGCATCATACACTTTGATTTCATTCATTTCTATTTATAACTACTTTTACTACTTTCCCTTCTACACTGTGACATGCCACTGTATGACGCTCATTCAGACCAAAAACAATACCATTCCTACCTGTTGCAACGTCTATCGCTCGCTCTGTCTTTTGGTTCCTTGGTTGATCGATCGGTTTCTTGGTGGAAAACATATTTCTGTCACCAATACCAGTATTATTGCATCACTTCCATAAAGGTAGAGTAGCCTTCTTCCTTTCTGTTAAGCCAATAGGTCTTATTCATTATTGAGCTCTTATTCATTATTGCATTACTTTCACAACAATCTTCTTCCTTGATATTGCGATAGTTGTTATCTCCCATGTATGTACAAACGCCGAAAAGACAATTTAACAGGACACATCAACACTATTATTTTGTTTACCTGTACCAACAGGTGTACAACTTCCTGTTTCTTTGATATTGTCAATGTTTCGGCCCGTGTTGATCCTGGGATCAACTGAATTTCTTGTATTGTACTGTCTTTCAGTTTCTTCTTATCCCCATTGGCATGGAGGAATGGGGTGTCGTGATCCCCTCGAGGTCAGCATTTGTTGGGATCTGTTTTCTAGCACTTTAGTTCACGGGCTTGTAGGCCTATCATTTGGTAGGCCTATTTCGTTTTCTGGTAAGCGGAATAGTGCCAGTTTTCAAGTTAGATAACTGTTCTTGTGGTGTATTAATGTTGCCTTTGTAAAAACTACTAAATTGGCCAGCAAATCGTTCCCTTTACCACGTACGCCAACGCACGAAACCACTTGCAATTCCTTCATGCCCCCAAACATTTTCTTAGCTGTGGACACCCGTCGTTTGCACATGTAAAATATGTATTAAAACAGACTCTTTTTTTTTTAATGAGAAGAAGAAGAAGTGATTTAAGAAAAGACCTTGCCGAGGAGTGTCACTCCGCTTTCTTTCTACGTAGACATTATGAAGATCTAATTAGCATCCAAGCTGCAACAATCATAGAGGTTGAATTGCCTTGATTCCATTATGTAAGAAACATACAGCAATACGTGCACAAAGTCTCAAATGAGATATATCAGTGAGCACTTTGCTGTGTTTAGTGGCATATTGTATTGGCGAAGTATTGGTATGTCTGAAATTAAGCAGGTGCTACATATTTTTGTCGTGTCGCGTATGATCAGCAGTGATCCTATTTGGTCCTCTACTTCAGTGGTGAACTCCTCACATAGTGGCCGCATACATCCCTTTACTGGAATGCTTCATTTCCAAATCTCTCAAAGAGGGGGTAAGGACGCCTTAATGGCGGAATGACGCTTGTACATGTAATGTTGCTATTTAGATGAGAGTCACCTTCTTTGTTCAAAGAGGTCTAATCAACAACAACAACAACAACAACAACAACAACAACAACCATAACAACAACATCGAACCGTCATTGATTTCGAAGACAGGGTTTCCTTTGAAAGAAAACAATGTAGATGTATATGCGCAACTCAACCGTGTGTTTGTTTACTCACCGATTAAGGGGGCGCTTCTGCTCAAAGCTGCAAAGCTAGCAATCATAAGCAAAAGGGCGGAAAACAAGAATAGAGCAGACATCGTGCAATAATGAACACAGTTTGTGCTGTCTACCTTAACATCTGTTTCGTCTCACATGAACGTTACACGTTATCTCTGGTTACGATAAAAACTACCCCCCCCCCCTCACCCTCCTCACCCCCAACAAACATGATCCAGTGAAAAAGTGCTCATAGCCGCTTTTTCCATACAGCGGAATTCCCTCGTAAGCCCCAAACCCAACCCACCCAACCCACCAATCCACCCTACCCCGATAAAAGACGTTTCCCTTTCCAAGCCTTGCTTTCGCAGAGGTCCTGTTTATAACCTCTGTACATTTTCCTTCATTTTAAGCAAGGCTACCTCTTTTTTAAGACCTGATTCTCTCAGACTTTTCGAGGGGTTACACTGTATGCTCACGTTCTCTTCGCCGACTGGCAGGTGGGTCGCTGGAGTGTTACATTCAGTTAAGTTTTTACTAATTGTGTGTGTGTGTGTGTTGTGTGTGTGTGTGTGTGTGTGTGTGTGTGTGTGTGTGTGTGTGTGTGTGTGTATATGTGTGTCTGTGAGCTTGCGTTCGTGTGTGTGTGTGTGTGTGTGTGTGTGTGTGTGTGTGTGTGCGTGTGTGTGAGTCTGTGTCTGTGTGTGTGTTTTCATGATAAATCTTCGTACCTCACTTTTCCTTATAGTCGCAAGGCGACATGAGAGAGATGAAAAGATATAACGTGTCAGCTAATTTCACAGAAGTTTCCCAAGTAAAAAAGTACCACACTATGTACTATAGTATACTATAGTAAAAGTACTATGGTATACTATAGTTTACTATAGTACAAGTACTATGGTACATTGAATTGTACTATGGTATACTATAGTTTACTATAGTACAAGTACTATGGTACATTGAATTGTACTATGGTGTACCATAGTTTACTGTAGTACTAGTACTATAGTAAACTATAGTACAAAAAGTACCATAGTACAATACATTAGTGTGTACTATAGTACATTGTGGTACATGTACTATAGTAAACTATAGTACAGTTAAATGTACTATAGTATTTTGGTCACTTTTTTGCAAAAATGTACTCTAGTAAACTATAGTTTACTATAGTAAACTCTAGTTTACTAGAGTACATGTACTATAGTTTACTAGAGTAAAATGTAGTACAGCGTGGTATTTTGGTCATAGTACATTTGTACTATAGTACTTGTACTATAGTTTACTATAGTACAGCGTGGTACTTTTGGCATGGTAGATTTGTACTATAGTACTTTCACTATAGTTTACTATAGTACAGTGTGGTACTTTTGTTGCTGTATATTTTGTACTATAGTACTTTTACTGTAGTTTACTATAGTATACTGCAGTACTTTCTTGAAAAAGTACCATAGCCTTAAAAATTACACTGGATGTAAATGTGGCCCCAATTTTTGCTGAATCAATTGTGTTGTGTGAATTGAATGTGTGTGTGCACGATCAGGCCACTCGCTGCTGTCAATCTGTCACATTTGGTAGGAAAGTAAAGGTTCATCACATGTTTTAAATTTTATTTTTATTTTTCGGCAGAGCATTAATAGTCAAACTTATGTAAGAACATTTTAAAATATCCACTAACATGTAAAAGACAATTAAATAATAATTTTAAAAAAGGTGTCCATCTTGCACAGTGAGTAACCAAGCTGTTGATTTTTGGTAAATGTCCCAATGCAGAAACAGTTTTAATGCAATTTTTTATCACCCTGTTTATAACCAGAACAAGTAACAACAAGAAGAGCAAACGCTCGATCGAGTCACTTTCGCAGTTCTGAATATTATATGAGGCATCAGATGGACAGGAAGAAATTGCTATTCACAACACAATACAGATGTAAATAATTTGATGTAAAGAATAATCCTATAAAGTTTGAATCAAATCCGATGAATAGTTTCAGAGATATGATATTTCAATTTTTTTCCTTCAAGACATACCTGTGACCTTGAAAAAGGTCAAAGGTCACCAAAGCAGACGTCAAAGTGTAGAGGTCACTGGGAGTCACGTTCACATAAAATTTGAGCCCGGTCACTTTTATAGTTTCCGAGAAAAGCCCAACGTTAAGTTGTGTGTTGCCGAACAGAAAAGGCTAGTTATCTCCCTTGTTTTTCTGATAACGTTCGTAAAAGGCTACAGATGTAAATACTTTGATGTAAAGAATAATCCTACAAAGTTTCAATCACATCCGATGAACTTTGTCAAAGATATAAAATGTCTAATTTTTCCTTTGACGCTGACCTGTGACCTTGAAAAAGGTCAAAGGTCAACGAAACCATCGTTAAAGTGTAGAGGTCATTGGAGGTCACGACTAAACAAAATATGAGCCGGATCGCTTTGATAGTTTCCGAGAAAAGTCCAACGTTAAGGTGGTGTCTACGGACGGCCGGCCGGCCGGCCGGACAGACTAACACTGACCGATTACATAGAGTCACTTTTTCTCAAGTGACTCAATAAAATGCACGAAACAGATTTATTATAGCAGTAGCACTCTTCTTTGTGGGAATTCATCTTTAGCACAACACATATTTTATCAAAATTATCTCCCCTACAGCCAAGTTAAATTTCTATGATTAGCTTTGAAAGTGACCATGCCTACATCAGTACATGAAAACTCTGTGAACAATCAAAGGAGACAATGATTGTCCCTATTATTGACCGGAACTCTACCCCAATCTGAACTTGAATAATGCAAACTATCAAGCTGACTTGATGTCATCTAACCCTGTATGTGTGTGACCTTACACAGATAAAGTTATTGAGTTACTTTCTTTCTTTATTTGGTGTTTAACGTCGTTTTCAACCATTCAAGGTTATATCGCGATGGGGAAAGGGGGGAGATGGGATAGAGCCACTTGTCAATTGTTTCTTGTTCACAAAAGCACTAATCAAAAATTTGCTCTAGGGGCTTGCAACGTAGTACAATATATGACCTTACTGGGAGAATGCAAGTTTCCAGTACAAAGGACTTAACATTTCTTACATACTGCTTGACTAAAATCTTTACAAAAATTGACTATATTCTATACAAGAAACACTTAAAACCATATGTACTCGATGACTATACACGCTAATTGCTTTACCAACAGCTGGAGACATGCTAAATTAAGTTCCCTGCAAGATATTGTGGTCTAGGACCCCTTAAATGTTGAGATATTTGAATTTTTATTTTGATCTAGATCGTCCTATTTATAGATTTGCCAACAGAGGGAACGTTGACGCAAGGGAAATAACTCCGCGTCTTTGTTGACATCCTCACTTTTTCAGAGGCTAGAACAAGCTGTAATGCATGTATATGGTCCGCGCATGGCGACATATCGTCATTACATGGTCTTATGGTGCGTTTGACATCGATTATGGGCAAACTACACTTTGTAAACACGGGAGCGCGTACATATGCCTTTAACAAGGGTAAAAGGAGAAACAGAATCCGTTAGTCGCCTCTTACGACATGCTGGGGAGCATCGGGTAGATTCTTCCCCCTAACCCGCGGGGGGTTATTGAGTTACAACGATCTTGCTTCAAACACATTCAAAATAATACCATTTCTCTGTTATTATTATTATTTTCTGTGAACTTAAAAGTTTATGAGGGTCAATTTTACATGGGTCACATCTACAGGTCATCCAACTTCAATAGCCTGTAAAGTATCAAAAATCTAGCTTTCAAAACATTTCAGAAAAATAAGAACACATGCTTTCGCAACACACCCTTGATATTTGTCAAAAATGTGGTTTTGAAAAAATGCCAAATGTGGTCATGTTTGAAATTGATCAAACCATAGCAGTATGTTAACTTTGTAAAGTCTATCCCGAAAACCATCCAAGAAAACAACAATGTTCAATTCTGTCTACCCATTGTAAGTCAGCCTAATTATGCTCCCCATCAGTGACATTCTCCTGACCTGGTGAGTCAAAACTCACTAAATGTCCAATGGAGAGTTTTCAGCATGCAACCAGAAAGTATATAGTGTGGCGTTATGTCCCTTTTTTTCAAAACAGGGTTATATATGTGGCAATAATCACATGAAATGTTCTCTGTCCTCCACATCTGTTTGATTTGTGATTGGTGTCCAGATTATTTGCTACAGGCATCTGATTAAGTTTATTGTAGCTGCTGTCCGGTTCCCTTTGCCAGTGATATCTGCTTTCCTGTTCTGTAACTTGTATTCATGTTCGCCGATGGCACCCGCTGAATAGTTTTGGTTGTTCTCCAATGGCATCTAGCTAGCTGCTTTGACGTCTGTAAGTGGTATCAAGGTCCTTCACCATGCAGTCATCTGCTGGAAGTGAACAGGAGGCTCTCTTGCTTATGACACCCACACCAGAGCATGGAATGAAACCTGCAATGACACAGCAGTATGACTGAGAAAGCATGCAGACTGAAGCAAAGAGGGCCAAACTTTAAGAGAATGATAATGAAACCTAACTTAAAGTGCCGTGGCTTTTAGTGCATATATATCTAACTTTTAAAAGTTGTGTCCGTCTCTGTGTGTATCATGATGACTAAAGGCTCCGAAACAGCTGCACCGACTGAGACGGTGGTGGGGGTTTGAAACGTGCTGGTGCGTGTATGATTGTGCTTGCGTGTGTGCAGGCATGAATGTCTTTGTCAGTATGTGTGTGTGTGTGTGTGTGTGTGTGTGTGTGTGTGTGTGTGTGTGTGTGTGTGTGTGTGTGTGTGTGAATTTATGAATACAATTGAAGGCACAGTAAGCCTCCCGTAAACCATCACAGATACGGTCAGGCTTTTACACACAGACTACAGTACAAACACCCTTTCATTTAAACACTCACCGATTGAGAACATCCTAGGTGCCCTCCATAAAGAGCGAACTATTTTCAAATAATTTATTTTTGCGTGGTTTATCTTACCCCTGAGCCATCGTGAACCAGTCTGATCCAGTTTCCCTTTTTGACTCACATGCGAAGCAAAAGTGAGTCTATGTACTCACCCGAGTCGTCCGTCCGGACGTCCGGAAAACTTTAACGTTGGATATTTCTTGGACACTATTCAGTTTATTAGTACCAAATTTGGCAAGATGGTGTATGATGACAAGGCCCCAAAAAACATACATAGCATCTTGACCTTGCTTCAAGGTCAAGGTCGCAGGGGCCATAAATGTTGTCTAAAAAACAGCTATTTTTCTCATTTTTCCCATTTTCTCTGAAGTTTTTGAGATTGAATACCTCACCTATATATGATATATAGGGCAAAGTAAGCCACATCTTTTGATACCAGTTTGGTTTACCTTGCTTCAAGGTCAAGGTCACAGGAGCTCTTCAAAGTTGGATTGTATACATATTTTGAAGTGACCTTGACCCTGAACTATGGAAGATAACTGTTTCAAACTTAAAAGTTATTTGGGGCACATGTTATGCTTTTATCATGAGACACATTTGGTCACATATGATCAAGGTCAAGGTCACTTTGACCCTTATGAAATGTGACCAAAATAAGGTAGTGAACCACTAAAAGTGACCATATCTCATGGTAGAAAGAGCCAATAAGCACCATTGTACTTCCTATGTCTTGAATTAACAGCTTTGTGTTGCATGACCTTGGATGACATTGACCTTGGGTCAAGGTCACATGTATTTTGGTAGGAAAAATGTGTAAAGCAGTTCTTAGTGTATGATGTCATTGCTAGGTTTAGTTATTTGACGTCAAGGTCATGTAAAGGGCAAGGTCAAGCATCTGAGTCGTATGGGCTTTGCCCTTCTTGTTTCACAATGTAGTCGTCAGATAGTCATTTGAATGCGACTCCATGTGAGCTTATCTACAATAGCACGTTTTTATGCACGAAACAAACGGCTGTGGTTCACAAAAACTCTAGCGATGGTTTTTGACTGTTGAGAGGAACGGTGATACATGTATATGCATAAACCGCCGTCTGCTACGACCCTTGCGTGACCCTGCTTCCGGGCTTTTCTTTTTTCAAACTTTCACAACTTCGAATTGTACTGATCTTGTCTTGATAAAAAAAGAATTCTTTTATGATTAAAGAATGTTTGTGTGACAAGCTGTCAATTTATTATTTAGATTTTAAAAGTTAGGTCTAGCGCAAAAACGCACCACGGTCCAAAAACATTCTGATAATCATCGATCCACGGCTATCGCCAGTTTACATCGATAGAATGAGACCCGAAGGGAAGTAACTCATTTTTGACCTGAGTTCAATCGGCAAAATTAATTCTTTAAAAATTGCTCGCTCTTTACGTAGGGCACCTAGGATATTCCCGTTTGGTGAGCGTTCAAATGGAAGGGTGTTTGTACTGTGTGTAAAAGCCTGACAGTATCTGTGATGGTTTACGGGAGGCTTACTGTCCGGGCGTGATTTCCGGTATTGAATATTCATAACAGCCGTCCAGCACCAAAACGAGGCGCCATTGTTGTAGAGGACCAAGTCCACGAAAATAAATTCTTTGAAAATGTTTCACGCTCGACAGAAAGCAGCCAGGATGTTCCCGTTCGGTGAGCGTTCAAATGGAAGTATGCTTGTACTGTATGTAGACGCTCGGGGAGCTCTGTGATGGTTTACGGGAGGCTTACTGTGCCTTTAATGTATATACATCTATACACACCCAAGAAGATAAGGCGCTCAGCAGGTCTGCACTCATGTTGATCCATTATGTCGGAAACAGGCAGAATTGGATCCTCCACCCGACAGTCACTGAGCTACAGTGCTGCTCTCAGCTATAAGCAAGAGAAAGCGGCTTGAGTGTTTCATCGCATATAATTCCAGTGTTTGCATACTCCATAGCGATTAGCTGAAACTATTTAGCTAAAACATTAAACTATTATCAGTGGAATACCAAAGGGGTGGCATATGTCATCCAAAATATAAGGCAATTTAAAGTGTGATTGACGGGACAGAAGCGTTTCAATGATACAAATAGAGAACACTACATAGTCTACTGTGTGTTACTGGGTTTACACAAGTAAAAGTGAATATTTTTTCTTCTTCTGTTTCTTCGTTCATGGGCTTAAGACTCCCACGTTCACTCATGTGGATTTTTACGTGTATGGCCGCCATTCAGGCAGCATATGCCAATTTCGGGGGAGGCATGCTGGGTACTTTCGTGTTTCTATAACCCACCGAACTCCCACATGGTTTACAGGATCTTTTCCGTGCGCACTTGGTCTTGTGCTTGCGTGTACAATGCGCCCGTCGTGAATATTTCAATATTTGAAAAGCAGTAAGTGTAAATCTGGTGCCACACAGCAAGCCATGAAGTATTCTGTTTTCAATTCCTATGTACCGGAGAGATAACCCATGTAGTAACTAAACCATACACGCACATATGGGCATATCATTGAGGTCATGGCAAGCTGGTCTGGCAGGGACCTTATATATTCCACTGCTCATGATTACAAAGTCACAGATGCAAAGTCATTCTCGTAACACGTTTGGGCTTGCCATTTTCTCGCGAGTGTTTTGAGAATGAAGTTTGTCTCGGAGATTTTGCATAAGCAATGGAAAATGACATCCCTGACAGACATGTTGTTTGAACCAACCTCATTTACATGATAGACACGCCTGTGAAGAGATGGTTCATTTATCACATCATGACACATGGGTGGTATCTCTCAGGTAGGCAAAACAATATATATCTAAATGCACCAATTTACCTCAAGCACTCAGCAGGTCTGCACATATGTTGATCCATTAGGTCAAAAAACCACCAGAACTCGATATGTTGTCCTAAAGTCACAGATATAGTGGAACCCCCCAAGGATCCTGAAAAAATAATTAAAAATGAAGAGCCAACACTTGTACAAATTATCTGTCTTTGTACATACAAGCACATACACAAATAAATCTGCTTGCACTATGCTGGCTTTAGGCATGTGTAATAAAATTATTTTGGGGGAGCTTCTCGATTCAACCGGGAACTTTTGTTGTTGTCAAAAGCAATTTATGCCTCAAACATTCTCCCACTCTAAGACTGAACTATGCATTCAGTATGTGTTGATATCTGACTTAAACTCACAAAAATAACAAAGGCTAGTTTGTAAAAAGACACTTGTTTGTTTGTTTATTTGTTGCTTAACGTCCAGCCGACTACGCAGAGCCATATCAGGACGAGGAAGGGGGGGATGAAGGGGGCCACTTGTCAAGCGATTCCTGTTTACAAATGCACTAACCCATTACTTGTGTCCCAGCAGGCTTTAGTAAAACTAAATTAATACCTACTGGAAGATTACCAGTTTCCAGTATGTTAAAATAGGCTTAACCTATCTACTGCTGGACTTACATCAGAACACTAACAGATTAAACTATACATGAATCGCGAGACAAGCGGCAAGAGAAGAGATTTTTGGAAAAAATACAGGTGAATGAGCAAGAAGGCAGAAAAAGGAAAAGAATTCATGAAGAAAAAGAGCATGACAGGAAAGAGGAACCAAAAATCTACCTAACAGCAAACTAGAAAGCTCCTGCGGTTCCAAAAACAGGAGGGGCCTTTAATTTCATAACCGCAGTGCCCCACTGCGGGAGTAAAAAGACACTGATTTGAAAAGAAAATTTAAATTCAATTACATATTATTATGTATTATATAATCTGTTCTGGGGCTTTTTTCCAGGTCTTTTAAAAAAGGATGTTCACAAACAATAACAAACACATTTTCAATCCAATGAATGTTTGCAGCACTGTCAGCCGGACAGAAATGACAGTATGTTGACAAAGCCGTGATAAAAACATAACCTGCAGTCCTACCTTAGCGCAAAGAAGTATGAATGGTCTCTGTGTACTCTACAATCTCTGACTGTGGCCCTATGTAAAGGTCGAAAAGAGCTGGCTGTGCTTGGCCATTAAGAAAAATTTCAGTTAATTCAGATTTGTACAAGGAGAACATAAAAGCATATATTCACAGCATGTATGTCTTGTTATTGCTATAGGTCTATATATCTATGCCACAATGACACAGCAAATACGTACATTCATACAGACATATTCATTTACTCATATAATTTAAATTATATAGCACCACAGGAATATGTTAATATCAAAATCTAATATGAAATTTCCTACACACACCCATGAAGTTCAAGCCCTAAGCAGTTCTGCACACATGTTGATCCAGGAGGTCCAAACACACCCTGCACTTGTTGTCCAACAGTCACTGCTCCAGTGAAACCCTCCATTTAGGACCCTGAAAGATATAACAAGTTCCATAAAGTGATACAAAACTCTTTGTTGTTGTCCTTATCTGCTGAAGGAGCACCTCCTGTCGCTTCACAGCATCTGTAACACAAGAGAGGACTGAGTATCCAGCCAGAAATTTCATGACTGTATTTTTATAATGATGATCAACAAAACTTTTTAGGGGCTTTTAAAATGATATGACAAATATAAAGTCAGATGCACTTCACCCATTGTTATACTTAAACATAGAACTAAGGCTTGCTCATACAGTGGAACTCCCCTTGTTAGACCTCAAAATATCTGAGAAAAATAGGCCTTAAAAAGGACCCCTGGGTGTCTTAAAAAGGCCGTTGATTGATGATTCACAAAGGTTATTCACAGAAAATATGAAAAAAGCAAGGTCCTAAAAGTGAGTGTGTCTTTAAGTGTGTGTGTCTGTCTGTGCATCACAATTAAGGGCTAAACAAAAACAAACACACACCCAAGAAAAGCAAAATTTGTTTGAAAATTTGATCAAACTCCAAGACAGTGAATCAAACAAGAAATGTCCATCACTGATTCAGACGCAGTTTATATTTGAATGTATGTGTGTGTGTTGCAAACATTACACAAAAGTGGATCATAAATACCAAATTCAGCTAATGCTAGTACCGTATTGCAAATTACATTAAATTTGAAATGAAATTTTATAATTTGTTGTTAATAATTTACTTACTGGTTAAAGAGTACAACTTTTCACAATTTCAGCACAGAGAATGGAATCCTTGGTGTCTGCTTCCTTTTCTATCTGAATGACTCATTGGTACAGCCATCTGTCATCACCCTGCCGACTGTTTTTTTTTACCTGGAGTCCAGAAGCTTCCCCACCAACTCAGGCAGTTTTGTTTTTCACTAAAAGTAAAAGAATAAAGGTCAAATAGATTTGCACAAAGGAATAAAAAGAGGTTTTCTAGTAATCCAAATAAAGCATGCAGAAATAAAAACACAAAAAGTAACATCAAACAGTTTTGCCTCTTGTGCCCCCAAGACACTGGAATAATTACAGGCCACCAGATAGGCCGTCCATCACTGAAAGTGAACAGAAAAACTTGATGTTTAAATATGTGTGTGTGTGTCAGTGTGTGTGTGTGTCAGTGTGTGTGTGTGTGTGTGTGTGTGTGTGTGTGTGTTATAGTTTTTATAGTTTGCCCATAATCGATGTCAAACGCACCATAAGACCATGTAATGACGATATGTCGCCATGCGCGGACCATATACATGCATTACAGATTGTTCTAGCCTCTGAAAAAGTGAGGATGTCAACAAAGACACGGAGTTATTTCCCTTGCGTCAACGTTCCCTCTGTTGGCAAATCTATAAATAGGACGATCTAGATCAAAATAAAAATTCAAATATCTCAACATTTAAGGGGTCCTAGACCACAATATCTTGCAGGGAACTTAATTTAGCATGTCTCCAGCTGTTGGTAACGCAATTAGCGTGTATAGTCATTGAGTACATATGACTTTAAGACAAGAGTTTAAAATGTCACTTACTTGTCCCTGTCAGTGTAAACTTTCAGCACAAAGAAGAATGGAAACATTGGTGTTTTTGTCGGTTCCGTTCCAATTGAATGATTTGGTACAGCCATGCCATCAAGTTGATCAACCAGCTCACTGTTCCTGTTACCAGTTCAACCTCTTTTCCACATTGCCGACAGATTTTTAATCTGAAAAAGTCATGTATACATGTTTTCAAAATGGGAATTTACAAGTAAACAGTTAACGAAATAGTCCGCTTCTGTCACGTACTCCCCACGAACACCGCTATACGTGGGGCAGCCAGATCCAGATAGAATCAACAAACAAGTAAAACTCAAAGTAAAAACATCAAACTCAAACTCAAAGAGAAAAAAACCAACCAGACGGCCCAATGGTCACTGTAATTGTATCAGATTCAGATTCTCACAATGGTATAAACTTTGCAAATCTCAAAAATAGTCGGATACGGGTAGTGACAGTGATAGTGAAAAAGAGTTGTGGGAGCTGTAAAGAATAATTATACGTACTCCTCACTCGATAGTCGATGACTTGGCAGTTACAGTTGCAAATCACTCGATAACTCCTGAGCGAATCTGGATACGATTACGTGGAAAACTCTTGAAGGCTTACTTCTCAGTCCAGATCCATCTTCTGCTCTCTGAATTATGGTTACACTCTCTTGGTGGGTTCCTTTCGTGATGTTGTAGCCCGCTTTTTTCCAATCTCCCTGGTGCAAACTCTTTCTTGTGAGTTGAAGTTCGTTCGTTGAAAATCAGTTACTAGTGCTGTCCCTTGATTTACTTCGGAGTGGTCTCCTCTTCGATTTTAAAGGGACATAACTCTCGCATGCTAACCCTTTCTTCGTATCGAAAGTAGCCGGCTCAGTTTGTTTTTGTTTTTGTTTGGTCTTGTGTTTGATGACTTTGCTAGTCCAATATTTTATGTATATATATACTCAACCAAAACTTAAATGTTTTTACTAGCTATTCAATTGTATGAGTTACAGTTCCTTTTAGGTACTGCTCTGTTCATTTTAGCATGTGCATGGATAAGCAACGCACACAAGTGTGTGTGTGTGTGTGTGTGTGTGTGACGGTGTGTGAGTTTACGCAGTATGTGTGTGTATGGGGGATGTGTGTGTGTGGGGGATGTGGGGGTATATATATGTGTGTGTGTGTGAGTGTGTGTGTGTGTGTGTGTGTGTGTGTGTGTGTGTGTGTTTCGGTAAGCGAATGTCAGCGGTTTGTGTGTGTGCATGCGTGTGGGCGTGAGTGCGGCATGTGCGTGTGCGTGCGTGTGTGTGTGGGGGTGTGCAGTCTTTTGCTTACGTTTACAATTATTCTCTGTATATGTTCCAAGGCAGGGTGGACTAGGCAAAGAGGAGAGAGGGGGGGGGGGGTTGCCAGTGGTGGTCCAGGGGGATGTTCTCCCTGGCGGTGTCAAGGGGCAGAGCCCCTTGTGGGGGTCAGGGGGCTTTGCCCCCTGAAGCTGATGGGTAGGTCATATTCTGAGATAGGAAAATGGTCGCTCCTTGCATGAAACGGCATAAAATAAACAATAATAAAAAATGTTTTAAATAAGTGAGGTACATGTTTAGGCTAGGGGGGGGGGGG